>NW_024414451.1:0-5043 GCF_014898765.1 Herpailurus yagouaroundi | reverse complement strand
CCCCCCCACCCCCGTACCCCCCACCCCCGCCCGGCTCGTCTCCACACTCAGCCCCAGGCGCCCGCGTCCCCGGCCGCGAGAGTTCGCACGCAGGTGGAGCGGGGTCGCGGCGCTGGGGCGCCCGAGAGGCGGAGAAGGGGCACCGGGGTCCTGCCTGGCGCTCCGGGCCGCCCCCCAAGCATGCACCCTCACCCTCCCCCCCACCAACGAGGTTGGGGAGGGCCTCGTCTGCGGGCACCTCCGGGCCGAGGGCCAGGGCGGGCTTAGCAGGTGCGCACCCCGAAACCCCCCCACCCTGCGCTCCGAGAGAGGGAAAAGTGGCCGCCGCTTCCCGGCAAGTTCCCGGCTTTCAGCACCCCGGACAACAGCGGCGGCGGCGCCCGGAGACACGCTCTCCCGCCCGGCGCCCGTGCTCGCGTCCCGCCGCCCTGTCCGCGCCTCCTCCCCGGGCCTTTCTGTCCCCCACCTGCCTGCGCCCCGCGCCTGCAGCCTCCGCGTGGAGGAGGCCGTGGGGGAGACGGAGCTGCCCGAAGCACCTTCCCGAAACCAAGAAAAAGGGTCTCCTGGCCAAGGGCTTCCTGCTCGCCCCGCGCAGTCTGTTCAGGGGCGCCAAGGGCTGTTTCTCTTTGCCGCCCGCCAGTTGCTCAGCTCGCACTTAGGAAAAGTCCCAGGTTCGACTTGGGGTTTGCGTCTGGGGGCTAAGTTGGTTTGTGAAACATTTCTCCTCGTTTTATTTCTTACTGAAACTCTTAAGACGATCCAGGAGATGCAGAGCATATTACTTTTTCTTCCCACCTAAGTGGATCACTTGGGTCTGATTATTTCCTGGGCTGTGGGTGTGTTTGAACTTTTCCTGATAAGTCAGTACCACTTGAAAAACAAGAAACGTGGGGGAAAAAATTAAAACGTTAAGACCTCTGGCTTTGACCCCCAATCTCCCTGTTTTTTTGAAAAGTTGTTTTCTTTTTTTAAAAAAAATACTAATTATAATACGTAAATAAATTAGGTATCCCAAAATGATGATTCCTAGAATTTCTCCAGGTTTGAAAAATCTGTTAACTCTTTGAGGCCCATCATTAACTTCCATTTCTGTATGTTATTGAAATTACCTGGAATTTGACACATCCAAAGAGGAAAACTTAAAATACAAAATTTGCCAAATATACCCAGCCTCCAGAAATTCTTAAAAGTTTCATTGATCTTAAAAAAAAAAAAAAAGGTAAAATAGAAGACATAAATTGTTCTTATACTAACTGAGCATTTGCATGACTCTTTACTACACCAATTTATTATTTTTTAAATTTTAAGATGCGTCTGAGCAGTTGAAAATTCAGCGAATTAAGACAAACATATTCCAAATCAAGATTCATTTCATCCATTCACTTTGCTTTTTGGTGACTTGAAAATTAGTGACTGCAAAATGAAACTGAAAAACCCAAGCATTGATGTTTTCATCCTCAAGTCAAAATTGTTTGACCTCTGAGAGCTTCAATAGCCAGACCTCACATACACCTGAATCTACCGTCTCCAGCAGAGAACCCACCACAGCCATCGCCTCTTTGCCTGCCCATCAATTTAATAGAAATACTTTAAGAGGATACTTTGTGGGACAATGTGTTAAATACTAGGCTGGATAAGGAAAGTTGTTCAAAGTGTGCCTGTGTGGAATGTGTGTGTAAGATCAACACCGTAAGGTCTAACTTTCTAAGTTAACAGCTGACTAGTTGCCTTTGCTGAAATGCCTTTGCTGAAATTATATAGCCAATGTATCAATCCTTACCTATAGTTAGTAGAGGCTTTCTTTAGACAATGTCTTAATCCCAAAGAGTGACCAATGATAGATTTTTAGAGAGAGCTGACCTTTTCTCCCTCACACCACCCTTAAATTGCCCTTGTAGGAATACAGCCCTGCCCATCCCCTTCTTCTCTAAGTTGTTTTCCTTTTTCGATGAAAAGAGCTATCAGAGTTCCATGACAATGGAGAGAAATGGAGAAGGACCAGAGCTGGATTCCAAAAAGGCAATGGAGAAGAGATAAAGGAAACCCCAAGTGGGATTCCAGCTCTCTGAGCCTAGTTTCCTTAAGTTTTCCTCTACATTCAATGGCATCTCTACTCGATTTATTTTGGATGATAAATTTGGGATTAATTCACTTTAAAATACCGAGACACCTCAAAAGTCTTCTCAAGCACAAACCAGAAAGTAAATACTTTTTAAAACCAAATAGTTCCTCTGCTGCCCCGTCACTTCCTAATTCAATATTGTTTTGTGTTACAGGAAAACAGTGTGAAAGTGGTGGTGATGTCAGAGAAAGGTTTACATTAATATGCCAGTCCATCATCCTCTGCTCCTCTCTTAAGGTGTAAAGCACTCATCTTGGCTAATAAAGGGGCCCAAAGGAAATGAGATTAAATTCTTGTTCCTTAGTCACTGATTATTTTACTCAGAGCACTACTACCTTCTAAGACACCTTTTGTCCACTCAGTGCAATTTAAAACATAACTTATTACGGAAGTGCCTCTCTGAGACTCATACAGATTAAGTCACTCATGTAAATTAAAGTGGACCAAAGTCCTTAAAAAAATTAGGACAAACTAAAAATAAATCAGGGACAAGTAGGTATTTCAATAAAACACATTTCAAATTACTGCCCACTGTGCTTTTTCAGCCTAATCTACACCCCACACCCTATATAAAGGGACAAATGCAATGTTACAAAAGCATAAATTCAGAAAAAGTTGATCATGTAATTTATGTTAAAAATAATTTTTTGTGGTATAATTAAACTATTACCTGTTCCTGAAGAAAATCCCGAAAAATAGGAAAAAAAAAGAGCAAGAAAATTACCTATACTTACCCAACCACCCCCTGGGCCTATGGTAGGACAGGCAACATGCACTTTAAGAAGCTGGCCAGCACCAGGGAGGACACATGTGGACAGTCTGGGGTGCCATGTGGTCTGAGGGGTGGCTGTGCCCAGACTTGGCCCAGGCTGGTAGCAGCAAATGATGGCAGCAGAAATAGCAGCCCCTGGAGAGAGGAAGGGCTCCTCAGGGAGGTAAACTGGCCTCCACTCCCATCCCCGGAATGTGTATCTGTGAATTCTGCCCAGAATTAAAATGAAAGAATATCAAAAATTATCTGTGATCTTGCACTTGCTGTCTCTCAGGCAATAAACTTTGTCAGCGAATTACTAGAAGATAAAAGCATGCATATGTACATTAAAATAAAGCATATCGAGTACTCACTAGACTTCTTCAAAGAGTTCAGAATCTCCGGTTTTGAAAACTGCTGCACCATCACAAAGCAAATACCCAGTCTTAGAAACAGACATTACATTTTAAGATGAGTGTATTCAACAGAAAAAAAGTATTTTCATATGAATGAAATTTTAATTACATATATTTTGGTTTTACACTTTATATACAAATGAAAAAGGCACTCTTAGTTTCTTGTACAACCTCCACAGCGTATAGGATATGTCAGGAAAAAAACCCCACTAAAATGCTGTATCAATTTACATTTAAAATTAAATTCAGGCTTACAACAAACTGATTTGTATGAAGAGTTAAAACTTTTTTAGATAAATTATCCCATCAGATTCATCAGCTCTAGACACACTGTGACTTATATTTTGAAATAATTTCTCAGAAATTTATCCTAATGTTGTCACAACCTATAAATACTCCTAACAGTTCTAGTAACAGTTGGATCAACAGAAAGATCCTTCTCAAAATTAAAAAGTATCAAAACAAAATCCTGATTCATAGCATTTACTGAATTTCATGGTGTAAAGATTCTTAGTATGGTCAATTTCATGCTACCCAAGCAACAAGTGACATCACTGAATGAATGCAGACGTCATTCAGTGGCATAGAAGTCTAACATTCTACATAATTCTCACCAGACAGATACAGTAGATATGAACACAATCAGGAGCATAGTAACAGTAAAATATAATAATTAGAAAATGATGAATTTTGAACATTTATCTTTGTTTTTAATCTAATTTATATAATTATATATTTATAGAACACAATTTTTTATAACAGCTGTGTTTAACAACCTCCTAAATACCTAACAACCAGTTTTTGTGAATGGATATGAGTTGACTCTGGCACACTCTCAGATGAAATAAGAAAATTATTAGCATCGTAATTTGGAATTTGAGTGATCAGTATGGGCAGAGGCCAAGGGATCACTCTACTTGTATAGTGAAGAATTAGCCTTACCTGAAGAGAGGCCTGGCCTTTGCCTGGGCTACTAGGAGATAATCTTTAGGCCCCTGGAATTTCCTGACTGACAGGAGTATCTTTGTTTTGCCTAGGGCTTTGGCCACAGTACAGTCTAACAATGTAGTTTATGGCAGGAACTTTGGGTCGCACGATATCGGCTCTGATTTCTGGGGATTTTAGCCTGACCTCTGGGAGAGGCTGACAACTAAAGTCAGTCATGCAGGCAGTATGTGATGAGCCCCAATAAAAACTCTGGACACCAAGGGCCCAGGTGAGTTTTGCTGGCTGACAATACTCTGGGCATATTATCACACATTAATGCCAGGACAGAGACATGTCCTTGACTTCATGGAGAGAAGACAATGGCCATTTTGTGTTTGGTACTTCTCCTGGACTCTGCCCTGGGCACTTCTTTCCTTGGCTGATTTTCATCTATATCCTTTTTCTGTAATAATCCTTAACTGTGAGTATAACAGTTTTCAGTGAATTCATTAAATCGTTCCAGAAGATTATCAACACAGGGTGGTTTGGCGAACCCCCTAAACTTGCAATTAGTGTCAGATGTGGGGTCATTCTTATGAAGACTGTGTCTAAATGCTCCTTAATACTATTTTTCTGCTTTAAAATTTTTCTGTAATACAAAATTTTTTTCTCTTAACTGGATAGCTATCCTCCAAGAAGAATGGAAGAAACAATAGGTATCCTCAAAGCTATTATATTAAACTTCCTTCTTTTTCCCTATTTAAAGTCTTCGGGAAAGGCTACAAAAGTAAAACAAAACTAAGCTAAAATGAAGAAAGGAAGGAAGG
>NW_024414450.1:0-3160 GCF_014898765.1 Herpailurus yagouaroundi | reverse complement strand
TAGGTGGTGGTTTCCCCACCTGAGGGTAAATGCTCCCTCTGAACACATCAAGACTCCTAGCACAGCTGTGCTTAGTGCTTTCTTAAGCCCGGGGTTAAGCAACATTATGGCAGGACCTTGACAGCCTGGAGGGAAGAGACTGCCTAGGGGGCACTTACCCTATCCTAGGCCTTGGGAGATCCCTGTGGGAATACCAGCACTGAAGAGCACCTTCCTGGGCGGGCAGGATTTGCATCAAGGTGGAACATAAACATGACATTAAAGCCTTGCTTCTGACACATCCCCTCTGGGATGGGGAGGAACGGGGCAGACGGCTGGCCACTACAACAGGGAAGGCCTGGGGTGGTGCTGGAGGAAATGGAGAGCACGTGAACTTGACCGGTTGACCTGTGAGCTGGGAGCCTTCTCACCCCCCCACCCCCCGTCCTTGAAATGTGCATTCTCCTCCACCACCCCACCCCACATGCTACCCAAGGATATAGCCTTGACACTGATGTGGTATTAGATAGTATGTGACTGAATCCAGTTAAAACCTCTATATATAAACTTTTGGGATTTGGCAGGTGGGTGCAGAGATCCAGTCATCCTGCAGCCACAAGATAAGCCTTGTATGTTTAAGTTCCATTATTAAACTTGCCACCGACCAACTGGAGTGGCTGCCTCTTTCTTCTCTGCCCTCTGAATAATGAGGCTGGTCTCCGACTACACTTGAGAAGTTCCCAAAGAATTTGTGAAACAAGAGGTAGGGAGGGCAGCATCCAGGACGATGCCCAAGTTGGGCTCAGCTGCTGTGCTAGTTGGCTGCAGTGGTCTCTGTACTCCATACTAAGAAGACTCCAGCCAGGATTTGATCTGAGGGCTACAGAACTGAACCAAAGCACCTCAGAGCTCATAAAAGTCTGCCACCCAAGGGCCAAACCCAGAATTCAGGTGGTTGGACTGTTCAGTATGCAATGGGGAATCCCAGAAGGCTATAAGCAAGGAGGATGCACTAATAAAACTGGGATTTCAGATACATCTCCTTGGCCTCCATATGAAGGGTGGATTGGAAGGGGAGATTAGGGCTGAGAGTCTAGGAGGTAAGCAGCCAGGGAAAGGCCCAGGCTGTGAGGAAAAGCCTCTGAGAAATATATTCTTCGATTCTAGCTCCCTTCTATCACCTGTTCCCTGACACTGCTCAAAGATTATCTATTCCAAGCCCCCAGTCTATCCTGGAAAAAGGAAGAGCCGGGGAACTGCTGCAGAACACAGGACAAACCAGTGTTGGCCAGTTTCCTAGCCTACCTGGCTTCAAAGCCAGGACAAGGGCCTCTAGAACCCAGTGAATATGGTATTGGTAGATAGTTCCAAAGAGAGAGAGCGAGAGAGAGAGAAAGATGGAGGCAGAAACAACTTTCCAAATACTGTTTACTTCACAGAAACCTGGAGGCAGGGAAAGGGTATGTGAATGTCTGAGACATCAAGCCTAGGAGTGCACGTTGACAACAGCGACATAGAGGGCGAGGGTGCTGAGGGCCAGCAGCCCTGTCACCACTGCTCGGGCCAGCAGTGCTGTCCAGCTGCCCAGGGAACAAAGGTGGACGAAGGTCCTGTAAGGAAACATCACAATGAGGAAAGGAGAATAGATAATCCACCACCATTTGGACCCAACATCAAACCCCACCCAGCTCACTCCATGACAAAGGCCTTGTAGACGCTAAGGAACATCAGTAGGAGGACTGCTGGCCGAAAAGTGTGGTATAGGTCGTAGCGTGTTATCATCCAGACCTGGGCAGATGCAACGATGTAATGGACCTGCAGGGAGGTGGGAAGTCAGGACCAGGTTTTGGGAAGAGTACAGCCACCAGCAAAAAGGTGTGTGGGAGAATAGGACTTCGTACCAGACTGATGTTGGAGTCGATGCTCATCTGGATGTACTTCCAGTCAAACTCAATGCCCCGGGCTCCAACCCAGAGAGGGATGCAGCTGAGGAAGGCAAAGGGAGGGATTCTCCAGCACCCTCAGCACCCAGAGTCTGAGCCCCCACCCTCCAGCACCTCCTTAGAACCCAGGTATCCTTTCTTAGGAATCTGGGCTCCAGGCTGCTGCACACACCGGGACATAATGAGCTCGGCGGTGGCCCAGCCCAGGGCAGCAACCATGATCTTGTACTCCCCCTTGCCTGCATTCCGGGACATGACAAGGTTTAGGCCTATCAGGTCTGCCACATCCACGCTGGCCTTCATGAACTCCTGCGGGTCAGGTTGAGGCTTGAGTGAGCACAGGTGCCAGGGGGCCCCACTCCTACACTCCTGCCCCCTCCCTTGTCCCACTCACCCCAATGAAGTCATAGATGCCGCCTTCCCAGGTGGGAAAAAAAGTGGCCAGGAACAGCATCTGAGAAAACAGAAAGATCACTGCAAGGTGAGGGGAATAACCCAGGTGGGATATGCAGGAAATTAGCGTGGGTGTGGAGGGTAGAGCTCTGGGGGTTCAGGGACCCTAGTGGAAAGGGAGCAAGAGGTGGGCAAGATGACAGGATCAGGGGAGACAAGGGGGTAGGGGTCTGAAGTTTGGGTTCCGTGGTGGTCACAGGGGATCGGGTTAGGCAAGGAGGTGCTGGAGCTAGCTACAGCTACCCCGGCAGTGTCAGCAGCACTGTGTGGACCTTGGGGTTAGTTCGCGGCTCCTGCAAGTACAAAACACTCCACCACACAACTGAGTTTTCTCAATTTTACTAAACTGCTATACAAAAGTTGTTTGGAGACCTCGTCCCAAGTTCCGCCCCTTCCAGAGCCCATTTTTTCCAGGGTATTCTCAGGGGGACCCGGGGGCCCTCACCTTGCACAGCTGCACGAATAGGTAGGTGACCCCAGCCTGCACGCACTTCCAGAAGGCGTTGTACTCGGACCTGCAGGAGCGGGCGGTCAGGCTCGGCCCGGGCCCCCGCCCTCCCGCCCGCGGCCGCCCCGCACTCACAGGCCGCTGCACTTGTACGTGATGAAGTAGGGGAAGTAGGCCAGGGCGAAGCAGTTCCCAAAGTGGAATAGGGTCATGGCGCCGGCCGCCGGGGCCCGCGGGGCGCGGGTCTCTTCCTCGGCAGGCCTGGCGCCCGAGCACGGGGCTGGCGCCCACCTGCCTCCGCCGCGACCCTCGCGGCCTTCTGGGAGCGAGGCCGGGC
>NW_024414449.1:0-1475 GCF_014898765.1 Herpailurus yagouaroundi | reverse complement strand
GGCCGCGGGCGGCTGCAATAGGCGGCCTGGATCGCCGCGCCGCCCGCCGGCCCCGCGCTCCGTCCCCGCCCGGCCCCCCGCCCGAGGCTCCGCGGCCAGAGCCTCCGGGACCCAGGCGCTGGTATCTCGGTTTCCTCCCCCCCGAACAGCAGGAGTAAATCCAGGCAGCCAAAGCGCAGAAACTTCCTCCCTACCGCGGCGAGCGCGAGCAGAGGGCACCCGCGGGGCCGGGGCCCGGGGCCGGGCCGCGCCACCACTCGGGACCCTTCCCAGGCCGCTCCGTCTCCAGTCGTCCTTCCGGGCGGGCAGAGTCAGCAGCGCGACGGCCGCACGCCCACCACCCCCGGGCTGCGAAACAGGGGGCTGGCCCCTACGACCCTCGCCCGTCCCTTCCGGCCCGGGATTGTGGGCGGCCGCTCAGCCCGGCCCAGGCATTAGCCTGCACCTCGCAGGGCGCCGTTTCACAACTAAATCACCGCGGAAGCTTCCCAGCCAATAAATCACCTGCCCACCGGGAGGAGAGTCCCTCCCACTCCCGGTGTTTGAGACCAGTCGGGCAAATTCAGTGAAGGGCCAGACTTGGCCTGCAAGACCGATCTGCAACCTCCTACTCCATTCCTGGAGGCTCTGCATTTTCAGATTTCACCCCCTTTCTAAGATATGACTCATCACTGTCAGTTTTCAGTATAATCTGTACAGTTCAAAGGAAAAAAAAAATCTGTCAAGGCACGAGAAAGAAGCTCTCCTCTAAAGTGAATGAGAGTGACCTCTGTTACTTGTAGCATCAACAAGCATCCTGGGCTCTGTGCAGAGCATCTCCTCGGGACGCTGCCAGGCAATGAGCTGGCCCTGCCCTCAGGGAGCTCCAGGGGGGCTGGCGGGCACACAAGGGAAGGGATCAATCTCTGGGCCCTCAGAAAAGCAGCGGAGGGACAAAGGGCTATGGGTGGGACTAGGAGAAGGAAGCAACTTACTCTGCTGACGACTTACAGGAAGTGACAAGGAAGAATGAGCCTGTCAGGTGGGCTCCAGCAGAGCTTCAAGCAAAGGAGTCAGCCAGGAAGGGCACAGAGAACATTCTGGGAACTGCAAGGAGGACAGGGTATACAGAATGGAGTGCCAGCAGATAAGACTGAAGAGGGAGGAGAGGATCAGGTTGCAGAGAGCCTTTGAGCCAGGAGCCAGGCTGAAGAGTCATGGTGCTAACTGTGGGCCAGCAGAGAAGTCAGAGCGTGTGTGGTCCACGAAAGGACTGGGGAAGGACTGCTCCCGTGGCAGTGTGGCCTACGTCATGGCTGCAAGGCAGAGACCAGTTACAGAGGCTGGTGAGATCACTAACTCGGGTGGGAGAGGAGGAGGGCCAGAAATCCACCTCAGCCACCAGGATTGATGCTTCTTAATCCGCTCGAAGTATTTACTGAGCATCTAGCACTGGGAGGAATTATGTTTTAAAGGGGGCAGCCACAGACCTTTAT
>NW_024414448.1:0-2383 GCF_014898765.1 Herpailurus yagouaroundi | reverse complement strand
TCTGTATCCTTCAATTCATTCTCCTACAATGCATTTTTGAGGATGTATTTCCTAGGGAAGGAAGAATGTGGGAAGAAGTGGTGGGGAGGCATCTGGCATAATCAGTCCCAAGGGGCAGATGCTCACTTTGTTTCTTTATCAACTTTTGTAGACATTTTCCTGTATTTTGTGCAATTTCTTGACGGAATGGCTGTATGCACTTTAAATATTCTATGGTTCTCCTTTCTCTGCTGTTTTTTCTCTGCTGGCCCTATTGCTAGTGCAAAGTACATACAATGTTACATACTCTTTGCCACAGAACCAATCTAGAGTGGAGATATGGGGATTGGAATATTTTCCTTTTAGTAAGTATTAGCGATGTAAAGATATGAAATATTTTGGGACATATTGGTATTGGGACATATGGGGATTGAGACAAGTAAGAATTAAATGACTAATTCTAGAGAAAGCATCCTGTGTTGTACAACTGCTTAAATCTACTATGTTTGTTGACACTATTTCCAGACTCAGACTTTAGGCTTCATGATGCTTGTGGTTCTTTGTCTCTGAAATCCAAGTGTCTCAGTACCCTGTCATAGATTTTCCCTATGGGGAGCACCACAGAAATAAGAAGCTACCCTCTCAACTTGCAGCTCTTTAGGAATATAAGTCATGGTTTTATGACAATGCAAGTGTAGGAAGCTCATCATGTTGGAGCAAGGTATTTGAAGGAAGGAGGAATTTAAAAGTATTTTCATTATTTTTTATTTAAAAAAAGTTTATATATTTATTTTGAAAGAGAGAATGTATGTGAGTGGATGGAGGGGGAAAGAGAGAAAGAGAGAGAGAGAGAGAGAGAGAGAGAGAAGAAGAAGAAGAAGAAGAAGAAGAAGAAGAAGAAGAAGAAGAAAGGAGAGGAGAGGAGAGGAGAGGAGAGGAGAGGAGAGGAGAGGAGAGGAGAGGAGAGGAGACAGAGAATCCCAAAGCAGGCTACATGCTATTAGTGACACAGGGCTGGATCTCACTACCCTGAGATTTTGACCTGAGCAAAATTTAAGAGCCAGAGTCTTAACTGACTGAGCCACCCAGGTGCCCCAGGAAGGTATTGATTAAATGGTAACACTCAGCACCTCCAGCCAGCCCTGAACTGGGTGGAGATATTGAGCCACCCAGCAGTAGATGATGGGACGATTTGCTTTTAGTTGGAAGAAATTTCTTTGGTATTTCTTGTATGAAGACTCTGTTAACAACAAATTTTTTGTTTGAGTTTTTCTGTGAGGTTTTTTTTTATGTTTATTTTTAAGAGAGAGAGAGAGAATTGTGGAGGGACAGAGAGAGGGAGACACAGAATCTGAAGCAGGCTCCAGGGACTGAGCTGTCAGCACAGAACCCAGTGTAGGGCTCCAACTCAAGAACCATGAGATCATGACCTGAGCCAAAGTCAGATACTTAACCAACTGAGCCACCCTGGTGCCCTGAGTTTTTCTGGGAGTTATGTGTCTTTCCTTTGCTTTCAGTTTTGAAAGGTAGTTTTGGTGGATATAAGATTCTTGACTGACCATGTTTTTTCTTTAAGCACTTAAATATATCATCCCATTACCTTCTAGTCTTAACTGTTTCCAGAAGTCACCTGTTAATATTAATGGAGTCTCCTTGTATGTGAGGAATCATTTTTTTCTTGTTGCTTTAAAGATTTGTTCTTTGTCTTTTAGTAATTTTAGTATTATGTATTTGTGTGCAGATCTCTTTGAATTCATTTCACTTGGAGTTCATTGATTTTCTTGGGTGTGTAAATTAATGTTTCTCATAAAATTTGGAAAGTTTTCAATCATCATTTCTTTGAAGATTTCTTACTCTCCTTTGTCTCTCCTATTCTAGTGTCACCACAGCCTGTATTTAGTGCACTTAGTAGACACCCTTATTTCTCTGCAACTATGTTCATTTTTCTTCACTCCTTTTTTAGTTACTTGGATTATGAACATAGACTTTTGTGAGGAAAACACAGACCCCAGGATACTAAAAGACTTAAAGTTAACCACATAAGAATAAAATATTTAACTATACAAATATAAATAAATGAATGAATGAATAAATAGAGTGTTATTAAAAATTGTTTAAGTGTTTAATTTGAGAGAGGGAGTGCATGTGAGCAAAGGAGGGACAGAGAGAGAGTGAGAAGGAGAGAATCCCAAGCAGGCTCCATCAGCACAGATGCTGAAACAAGGCTCAGTCTCATGAACCCATAAGATCATGACCTGTGTTGAAATCAAGACTCAGAGGCTTAACTGACTAAGCCATCCAGGTGCCCCAATTTTTAATTTTTAAAATAAAGGTTTGCTTTATTTGTGCATAAAGTTCCCTTCTAAATTGGTAAGTTCAATAAAGAAAAATATAAATGGTTTTT
>NW_024414447.1:0-1501 GCF_014898765.1 Herpailurus yagouaroundi | reverse complement strand
TGGCTCAGTCAGTTAAGTGTCTGACTTTGGCCCAGGTAATGATCTCATGGTTCGTGAGTTTGAGCCCCATGTTGGGCTCTGTGCTGACTGCTCAGAGCCTGGAGCCTGCTTCAGATTTCTGTGTCTTCCCTCTCTCTACCCCTCCTCCACTTGGGTGCTCTCTCAAAAATAAACATTTTAAAAAAAGATTCTCTCTCCTGCCCATCTCCCCTGCTCTCTCTCACTTGCTCTCAAACTTAATAAATAAAATAAAATAAAATAAAATAAAATAAAATAAAATAAAATAAAATAAAATAGGGGTGCCTGGGTGGCGCAGTCGGTTAAGCATCCGACTTCAGCCAGGTCACGATCTCGCGGTCCATGAGTTCGAGCCCCGCGTCGGGCTCTGGGCTGATGGCTCAGAGCCTGGAGCCTGTTTCCGATTCTGTGTCTCCCTCTCTCTCTGCCCCTCCCCCATTCATGCTCTGTCTCTCTCTGTCCCAAAAATAAATAAACGTTGAAAAAAAAATTAAAAAAAAAATAAATAAAATAAAATAAAATAAAATAAAATAAAATAAAATAAAAACAGAACACACCTGACAGACTAATGTGTAGCCGGAGTTGCAGGAGAGATCACAGCAGAGGAAATATTTGAAGAGGTAACGGCAGAGAGTTTATCTAGACTGATCAAAGGTACCATCCTGGATGTTCACTGTTCAAGAGCAACAATCTGTAGAGAACATCTTGAGTTTAACATCTGACATCAAACTTCCCGGCACGTCATTACATACTTCAGTGTTAAAAATATAGCTAGTAAAACCATGCTAAATGGCAGTCCCTGGGGGAAAGATATACATGAAAACTAAATTCCCACTTATAAAATCTAACTTTTTATTGTACACGTATTAGTGGCTTACCAAAAAGAGTGAAAGGCAGAGACAGTCTGGTTTTAAGTGCCATACCTGGAGATGTAAGAACCAAACCATCAATGCTCTCCGATGTCATTCATTTTTCCCTGTAAAGAGGTCTGCTCTCCAAAGACCAGTTGGTGAAATGCACCTGCCTTTCAGAGAGAACTGAAACACAAGTGGGAGGCTCATCCAGGCCAGAGTGGCAGAAGAGGACAGTCCAGGAGGAGCCAAGACTTTAACGTGATGACAGACTTTATGTGAAAGCTCCCTCCGGGTACAGCGTGTTCTTTAAACTGAACAGAAATAATCAGAGGTAGAAGCCTGAATCTGTAGAAAGGAATTAAAAGCAACCCAAAAACGAATTAATTGGGAAAAAATATTGTACAAAATTACTTTAAATTCCTTTAAAAGGCTGTTGACTGTATAAAGCAAGAATAACAACGATGCTCAGTGGGGTTTATATAATATGTGGAAGCAAAATATACGACAACAGAGAAAATTGTGATTATATTAATGTGAGTTGTTACACTGTACACTGAGTGGCATAATATTAATTCCAGATAGTATATGATACATTAAAGATGTGTATTTTAACCATAAGGCAAATAAGA
>NW_024414446.1:0-1607 GCF_014898765.1 Herpailurus yagouaroundi | reverse complement strand
CCGATTAAGCGTCTGACTTTAGCTCAGGTCGTATCTCACAGTTTCTGTGTTTGAGCGCGCCCCCCGCCCCCCCCCCCCCCCCCACCTCCGCCGCCCATTGGGCTCTGTGCTGACAGCTCAGAGCCTGGAGCCTGCCTCGGATTGTCTCCCTCTCTCTCTGCCCCTCCCCCGCTCACACTCTTGTCTCTCTCAAAAATAAAAACATTACAAAAAAATTCTTAAAAGGGGCGCCTGGGTGGCTCAGTCGGTTGAGCGTCCGACTTCAGCTCAGGTCGCGATCTCACGGTTCGTGAGTTCGAGCCCCGCGTCGGGCTCTGGGCTGATGGCTCAGAGCCTGGAGCCTGCTTCCGATTCTGTGTCTCCCTCTCTCTCTGCCCCTCCCCCATTCATGCTCTGTCTCTCTCTGTCTCAAAAATAAACATTAAAAAAATTTTTTTAAAAAATTCTTAAAAGATTTTTAGCGCTTATTGCAAATCAGCATGTTCCCTCTATCCACACAATTCAAAAACAAATTACATAATCAAAGAGAGAAAAAAAAAAAAAAAGGAGGGGGACATTAGGCCAAAGACCCCTGGAAGAGGTGTAGGGATTAAGTTCTCCCTAAAGAAATGGAGAGGGAAGATGTACAAAGAAGTCTTAAAAGAAACTTTAAATTCAATTTGAAATGAAGAATGACGCAGAGCAGAGCTTCTGCAAATTTCCTAACCGTTGTCTTGGCACCCAGAGTTCCGATCGTCCTCAAAGACTAACTCTCACTGAATGAAGGCATAATTACAAAGGTCCTCTGAAAAAGGAGAACAATACTTTTGAGTACTCCTTTTCATTCGTGTGCCCAGGGGAAAAAAACACCAAAAGGCAAGAGGTTCCAACTTTAGGCAACCTGCAGAAAAGGGGGCTGCGGACGAGTCAAGCATCAGCAAAAGGGAATCAAGGGCTGTTCTGGGTGGGCAGCCTCGGGCACATGGAACGGAATGGGGCGGAGGGCCTGCCCCCCGAGCTCTCCTCGTGGCCCCGCCGCCTCTCCCACCCCAGCTGACAGCACTTTTCTCCTCGCCGGAGCCTCTCCCACCCCAGGTGACAGCACTATGCCAGCCTCACTCCCCACCACCGCCCTGGGAAAAGTCCTCAACGGCCTCATCGAAACGTGTTTGGCCTCGGAAGTCCGCCGGATGCGCCGTCCCTTACATAATTAGCCAGAGTTAGAAGCCAGGAGTGGGATAAGGAAACCAAGAGTCAGGGCAGCTTCGGGAGAGGCTGAGGCGAAGCAGGCGGCTGCAGCCACGCTGGCTGTGGTGTGAGGCAAGGGACGGACGCGCCTGCAGGACGCGAAACGCTGTAAAGCCGACGCGGGGTGGCGCTCGGAACACCGCGGCGGGGAAGCCAGGCCCGCAGGGAAGCAAGCCTCCTGAGGTGAGGGCGCAACGACCGTCGCGCCGCCGGAAACGCCCGGCCTGCAGGACGCCACGCCGCTGCCCCGGACGGGCCCGCTTCGAGCCCCCTCTAGGCCACCCAGCCCCTTCCCGGGGCCGACTCTAGCGCCTCTGCGGCCCGCACACTCACCGCGCGCGCGCGCGCCGCTCGGCGCGGCCGCCCGCCCTCCACACGAC
>NW_024414445.1:0-1037 GCF_014898765.1 Herpailurus yagouaroundi | reverse complement strand
TGCTTGCGCGGGGCCTTGCCGCCCGTCGACTTGCGCGCCGTCTGCTTTGTGCGAGCCATCTGAAGCAACTAAGAACACACAGAACATGGTGGGCAAGAGCGAAGTTCCCTTTATATACAGTAAGAAGCATTCTGATTGGTCTTATCATTTTTCAAAAGAACCGCGCGATAAAACCATTGGTCGAAGGGTAGATTAATTACTGGAGAGCCTGATTGGATGAATCACTCCACCTCATCCCTCTTTTCAGCGTCCAGGTTCTGTTTTATCCTTTCACTGAGTACAGCGTGAAAAGCGAGGATTTCACCATGCGAAACGTAACTTTTGGTTCGGTAAACCTAAGTGGGACCTGAGATTCTCAATTCCTGACAGGCTCGAATGTCACCAACCTGCTGGGCTGCACACTTCTCTGAGTGCGATTGTCTTGTCTCCTTCTCCCCTAGACGGCTGGATTAGTTATTTTTAAGTAAACCTCGGGTCTCTTGGACTGCCACTTCCTAGGTCTTTGGTCATTATACCTCCCTTAATACAGTTTCCTGTGTGAAACTACATGGCAGGGTCCCTGAATGGACCTGGAAGATAGCATGTAAAGCACTTGGTCTGGTAATGCTAGATTCACACTACACTGGGCAGCAACAAATGATCTCGGACTTAGTTTGGTACGATGGGTTTTCCTTAAATTGAAAATTTGAAAATCCCGCGCGGCTTTATTGGCCAAACGCAAATATCCATTCTGCTTGTTATGCTTACATTTGAGCCCCTTTACTTTTTGTAGGTCAGTTCCATCTGGCATATAAAGTTGAGTGGGGTTTTTTTTTGTTTGTTTTTTGAACAGGGTTTTGACGTTACCTTGTCTTTTACAGATTCAGGACTGATTCTACCAACGTAACAGGCTGGTTACTAGCCTTTCATGTGAAAATATGGATGGCTCTGAAAAGAGCCTTTGATTAGCTGTAGAAAAGCGGAAGATCCGTGGTGTTCTGGGCTAGACTTTACTTGCTCTTAGCCTTGTGGTGGCTCTCGGTCTTCTTGGGCAGCAG
>NW_024414444.1:0-1041 GCF_014898765.1 Herpailurus yagouaroundi | reverse complement strand
GTGGCCAGCTGCTTGCGCGGGGCCTTGCCGCCCGTCGACTTGCGCGCTGTCTGTTTCGTGCGAGCCATCCCCCCAAGCAAGCCGAGAGCGTCTTCACCGAAAGCGGTGAGAGGCACACAGCCCTCCTTCTTTTATACAGCCGGACCGCCAACCATTGGACCGAAGAGCATTCAAAAGTTCCCGCGCCCTCCTCGGATTGGTCCAGCTCCGTGCGGGGAGCCCGGATTAAGAGTTGCTTTCAGGTTGGTGAGTGAATCTTAAGCCCCGCCCTTAAATGTGGTTACTCTGACGTCATTTATTTACCCTTTCGTTCCTATATCCACTGTGAACAAAAATCTTGCACAGAAAGCTGCAGATATTTTAAAGTGTAAAGTAAGGTAATCATGCAAAGCCACAAAGGGACTTCCAATGGATGTTTTGTTGTTTTTAGAGAGAAACCATCAAGATATTCTGCAGGTGTTTAGGTAAATACATGGGCTGCCTCTAAAATGACATTCAGAATTTTCTTGGGCGTGGCACAAATATTGTGGAGAGTTAGTAAAATGCTCCCTGTTTGCAAGCATGAATTATCAAGGAACTAGGACTTAGCCTCACTGCTTCAGCAAACATGCCTTCACAAACTGGGATTTTAATGGATGTGTTCCACAAAATGAAGAATCTTAAGAATCTAGGGACTTTCACTATTATTTCCTTCTCCAAGATACTGTCGTTGCGAAAAACTTTCAAACTTCATTTGTGGAACATAGCAATGCCCTTTTCTGGACTAAAAATGCGCCCTACACGGTTAAACACGATCAATGGGGTTAGCAACGTTTACACTAATTTCCCGTGTTGCTTTAGCCTCACAACTGTGAAAGCATTTCTGTGGGGGCAAAGCCTTCTAGGTGTAATTGTGACATTTCACCTCCCATGTTGTTAAACGCTAATAGTTCAAAGCACAGCTCTTTCAAAGGAAACTGTGGGTGGCTCTTAAAAGAGCCTTTTTAAGTAGCTAAGCGGACTTTCTCTTGATCAGGAAAAAAGCCTGTGTGAAAAAAAGTC
>NW_024414443.1:0-1314 GCF_014898765.1 Herpailurus yagouaroundi | reverse complement strand
CTTTCTGACCTTCCTGCTGCAGCTTCTATTTAGGTGTGGAGTTTGTTATGCCAGTCTTGGATCCCTCTCTGGTTCATGGACTTGGATGTGGATGTTATGCAGTTGAACACATGGGACAGGGTGAGCACAGGGTCCTCCTCCTCTGCTATTATTAATTTTTTAAGTGTATTATTTTGGATTTTTGAGACATGGGCAGACAGACTCATCTCACCCGTGCACTTCAGGATTAGAAAGGAACGTTCCCACGTTTGCTTCTAGTATTTTGTGCTTTGAAACTCTCTTTAATGAGGTATAATTTACATATAACAAAGAGCCTCAAATGAAAGGGTATAATTTGATGAGACTTGTTCTCATGGATACAGCACCATGAAGTCATAGGGTTGCTCTCTAAACCTTAATCATGATCCCTTTGTGTCTAGCGCTAATGTTGCTTTTGGAGTAAGGACTTTTTTTTTTTACGTTTTCAGCTATCGGCCAGGTGGCTGAAGGCCTGCACTTGGGTACCTACCTCCTTTTTGGATAGACTGTATTCCCGTAAGTATTGCTGTCGATCTACCTTTGGACTTTATCCTGCGTTGTATCTTTCAGTGTGTTCACTTAATTTTGTTGCAGTACTTTAATGCTGAGGGATGCGTAATTGGATTGATTTTCACTAAATGGTACGAGCTGCAGTTCCAATTATGACAGAAAGCACGTGCTTCCTGTCTTAGGTACTCAAGAGCAAGGCAGATACCGTGGACACTTGAGCTGAGTATGTCACTCGGTGTTTTGCCAGCCTTCTTCCCTTCCCTGGGAGCCAAGGGTCTCGTTTTGGTCACACAGAAATGTAGGTGAAGTCAGCAGAGAAGGGTCCCCTCTCTTCTCTTCCATTTGTCTTTCAGACTCCCTGACTCAATCCCCCAGGCCCACTGCTCCACTCCAGCCATGATCAGGGTGTCCTCCAGCTGCTGGCCTCTGCTCTAGCCATCGCTCAGGGAGGAAACTACAGGAGGATTATGTAGTTCAGGGGTTTGATCAAGAAATCTCTGCTCCTCAGAGCCCTCCTACACGTGGTGCTGTCTGTGGGGACCTGGCACCCTGGGCGTGGGTCTGACCCTCACTCCTCTCGACAGTCACTGCTGGTCCCTCATCCTTCTCCACCATTAGATCTCAGCCATTCCCTAAGGACAGGTACCTGTCTGACCCCAAGGCACCATGGAGTCAGGGACTATTTCCAAAATAATTGAGCATAAGCACCCCATCAATCTAGATATAGGGAGTTCCCATCGCCCTGGAAAACTCCCTCAGGCTCCCCTGCACACAGGGTGATCTTGC
>NW_024414442.1:0-1129 GCF_014898765.1 Herpailurus yagouaroundi | reverse complement strand
CATGCACATGTACACACATCCACACATGCAGGCGTATGTGTGTCTGCTCCTGCACACACCCGTGCACGTGAACACTCATGCACATCGGACACGCACACGCACCTACATGCACACACCTACACATACCCGCATGTGTGCATAGATGCACCAACATGCATGCCTGCACCTGCACTCATCTCCATGCACACATACACACAGCATACACACGCGCACACACACACACAAACCACTCTTGTATTTTGCACTTCCTTAACCACCATCTCAAACACTATATAGTATTTTCTTCTTTACGAGGCTCATTGTCTCTCACCCCAACAATGAGAGCTCCTTAACACCAGGGACTTATGTCTGTCTTGTTCACAGCTGTGGCCTCAAACCTAGAACAGTGCCTGGCACACACGTATCCAGAAATATTTGATCGAGGAGTGACCAAAGGCTGAACCCAGGTACCCATAGGCGCCTGTCTGCAGCGCCTGAAGCCCAGGACCATTGGGCAATTGTGGTTTCTTCCCTGCCCTCAGGGACCCAGCCATGCTAGCCCTGCCCTGAGGTGACTCAGGACCTCATCTGCTCAGGCATGGGGAGACAGTTCTATGGCCCTCAGTGTATATGGTGGATGGACAGACAGACATCCCATTCACGAGGCTGGGGCGCAGCCACAGGTGAAGACAGCCCTGCAGTGCATGCCAGCTGAGCCTGGGCCTCCTGCTGCTGCTGCTGGCTGCTGGGGGAGATGGCCACACCCCTGCTGGTGAGTAGGGGTTCAGGGCTTGTGGCAGGTGGGTGTCCTGTGTCACTGTGCATCTCTCTGTGCACGTGTGTGCAGGACAGGAGACAGATTAAGTGTAGCCCAGTGCAAGTCAATTCACTTCTCTGAACCTCAGTTTCCTCATCTGTAAAATGGGTGTGATAATAAGCGTGCCCACTTCACAGAAAATGAAATACGATATTGTGTGTGTACATGGGCTGGAAGAAGTGATTCTGCAGCAGGGAGGCCACAGACCACAGGGGTGCAGACAACAGACAGATGGACTGGGACAGTGAGTGCAGGGGAGAGGGAGGACGATGGGGGACGGCTTGGAGGACGGGCAGGGCTGTCAGCGAAACAAGGTGAGGAAGAGAAGCAGGT
>NW_024414441.1:0-1026 GCF_014898765.1 Herpailurus yagouaroundi | reverse complement strand
AAAGTTCATAGCTGTAGCATTCGAAGGCAGGGTTTCTTACAGTATGGTCTGATACCTCTCCCTAATCAACGGAATCATGGAGGGCTTACTACATGTACGGATTTCGAATTCACACCGAATTCTACATTTTTAGGTAATGTGTCAGTTTTTGTTAAGATAACCCAAACTAGTAACAGCATTCCAATCTGCAAAGGACACACGAGCCCCACTCTCTTTAGCATAAAGTTTGGGTTGCTCTGGTAGGTGGATGAAAGCAACAAAACACAGAAGTCTGCAGGGAGAAGTGGAGACTTGAAGTGTTTTAAATGCATACTGTCTCATTTCTCAGGGAGGGCACAGAGACGGCTTGATGGCACCCAAATCAGGTGTTTCTGTCTGAACCCGTCCTGCTACCCAGGCCACAATCAACCATCAAGATTATCCAGAGAAATGATCTGCATCTGCATCGGCATCCATCTGTATCTGCTGGAGATTCCCTGACTAACCCGATTCTCATTGCTGTTGAGGCTCTGGGTGTGGGGTGGGAGGTAGATAAACGGAGAGAATCAGACAAGCCCAAGTGGCCAAGAACTGGATGGAGTCCACCCTAACTGTTACCATGGCCATATCGAAGTTACCAGAGCTGATGATGCTACATGCGGGGCCACCATTGTTCTGTGATGATATTGCAGTTGGTATATGATGCTAAGAATTAAAACAAGGAATCGCGGTAACTTAGTATATATTATAACGTGTCAACAAGAAGGCAAAGAAAAATCTTGGTTTGTACTTTGTTGGCAATTACTAATAGATATGAAGTTTACCGTGCCTCCTAGGAGGCAAGGTCCTTGCCAACAGAAATACAACGCTAATACAGGAGCACCTTCCAAGGGTTCATCTGAGAGTATACTGAATGGCCTGAGTATTTAATGTGATTCGTAAAGGCACAACTGGTTTCTCCATGGCCCACAAGTATTAAATTCTAGAATTCTATGATTTTCTTGATGCATTGATAAGCCAAGGAAACCTAGGAGGGGATTTGGTGAA
>NW_024414440.1:0-3472 GCF_014898765.1 Herpailurus yagouaroundi | reverse complement strand
GGTTAAACGTCCGACTTCAGCTCAGGTCATGATCTCATGGTTCGTGGGTTCAAGCCCCATGTCAGGCTCTGTGCTGACAGCTCAGAGCCTGGAGCCTGCTTCAGATTCTGTGTCTCCCTCTTTCTCTGCCCCTTCCCAAGTCGCACTCTGTCTCTCTCTCTCTCTCTCTTAAAAATAAACCTTAAAAAATTTAAAAAAAGAAATAAACCAGAAACTTGAAATTCATTCCCCAGATTAAGTATCTGACACCTTATATATGCTCAATAAATGTTTGATGAACAAAAACAAGAGTGCATGAATGAATCTGGGAAACTGAATAAAAGACACTAATCATACTTAATCCTACTTCACTCCATCTACATTCAGTTGTCAACATGTGTCCCCTATTCTCTCCTTAAAACTTAAAGCAAAAACGTCTGTGAAAAGAGTAAGTCCAGTTCACTTGTGATTAATCCTTTTTAAAAAAAATGAACTACATTTTTGAAGTTATGATAGTTGGTTAGAATATTTTGTTTTAAGCAGGGTTCATGCCCAGTGCAGAGCCCATTGTGGGGCTTGAACTCATGACCCTGAGATCAAGACCTAAGCTGAGATCAAGAGTTGGACACCTAACCAACTGAGCCATCCAGGCACCCCTGGTTGGAACATTTTAAGGTCTTTGTGAGAAAACGCTGTTTTCTGAAATAAAGAATTCACATTTGTATTAGATAAAGGGTCCAGTCCTCAGTTGTGATCAAAGCTCTTTGTTTTGTGGTTTTGTTTTCTTGCCACGTAAGTTAAATTTTTTCCTTATGTAAAAATGGTCCTCTTTGGGGTGCCTGGGTGGCTTAGTCAGTTAAGCATCTGACTTTGGCTCAGGTCATGATCTCACAGCTTGTGAGTTCAAGCCCCGTATCAGGCTCTGTGCTGACAGCTCAGAGCCTGGAGCCTGCTTCAGATTCTGTGTCTGCCTCTCTCTCTGTGCCTCCCCTGCTCACACTCTATCCCTCTCTCTTTCAAAAATAAACATTAAAAAAATTTTTTTAAAGGTCCTCTTTTCCACTACAGTTAGGAAGTCCAGAGTCCACTATTAACCCAGACAAATCATTTACAATGAAGTTGTATCTTTACAATGGAGATCGAGACATAATACTAACTTCTGGCCTGAGGCAAAGTTATATTATGCACAAGCACACATTCTTCCAAGGTTACTTTCCTGGAAGGTAAAATATTGTTCAGCAACAGTTTATTGAAAAGATAATGATGAATAGATGTGTACAATTGTATCAACATTTGTTGACTATCTTACAAATTATGTCCTTAGACCATTCAATAGTAAAGAACTGTCAGGGCACCCAATGTGTATGTAGAATGAGAAATACAGAGTATTCCTTTCCTACAGTAGGTGTTATGGGAATCTAAGGAAGATCAACTGTGAATACACTCCATTTTGGCCCCACAATTAACATGAAATTTCATTATTTGGAATTTCGTGGCTGAGATGAAGCAGAAAAAACCAATATTCCAAAAAATAGCAAAATAAAATGTATTGCATGAAACCACATACTTTGAATACTTTGGGACAGTGATCGGGCGTTGGGTGCTTAGAGTCAGGCGTGGTGCAAAGCTCTCCAAAGATCCCAGGTGCCCTTTCCAATTCCTCCTTATGTCTCTTGCCTCAGCCATTCAATAAACATTCACTGAAAAGTCTCCTCTGTGCCAAGCACCAAAGTCAAAGCAAGGGGAAATATCAGGAGGATTAAGGAATGGTCTCAGAATTTCAGAGGATTTATACAGGCAGAATAGCAATCTAAAAGTGCCACGGGAGCCCAGAAAAAGGGAGGATTACTTCCAACATGACAGATGGAAGACTGAACGCTTCGAGGACAAAACAGGGTTGAGCTGTACTTTGAATGCATAGATCAGTGCATGGTAATATTAGAGAGGTTGAGGTGGGGGAAAAGAGGCCAAACTGAGGACAAAGCACAGGCCATGCCCAGTGACCATGGAGGGAAGTGATCTCCAAGAAAGGACAGTGAGGGGGCACCCGGGTGGCTCAGTCGGTTAAGCATTTGCTTTTGGCTCAGGTCATGGTCTCACGGTTCATGGGTTCGAGCTCCATGTCAGGCTCTGTGCTGGTAGCTCAGAACCTGGAGCCTGTTTATGATTCTGGGTCTCCTTCTCTCTCTGCCCCTCCCCCACTCACGCTCTGTCTCTCTCCTTCAAAAATAAATAAACATAAAAAATTAAAAAAAAATAAAAAAAAGAAAGCACAGTGAAGGCAAGCATGTAGGGGTGGTAGTATGCGTGTCATGGGCAGTAAGATAACCACCAATGCCCCTTTCACTGTCCTGGATGCCAGACACTGTCCCAATGAAGATGACTGGGCGTGGATGGTGATGGCCCTTATATAACACTGTGCTCTCATCTTTGGATCATTGACGGGTTTTTGTGCGCGTATTGGGTGTATGTGTGGTAAAGCAGACATATCAGAAAACTTACAATTCTAACCTTGTTAAAGTGTATATTGGCAGTGGCATTGAGTAATTCACATTGTCGTGCAACCGACACCACCATCCGACTCTGAAACTTTCTACGAATGATTTTTGAGCAGGAGAATGAAGGTAGCACAGAGGGCATTAGCAAAATTACTCTAGTAGCGGCATGCGGGACGGACTGAGCTGCCCCCAAATATCTATGGGGGAAGGTGAGAGAGGGGGCAGAGAGCAGATCAGGAGAGTACCGATAACTTGGTGCAAGGTGGAGAGTAGCTCCCTACAGGGATAGCTGTGTCTCCACCCCTGTCCACCTGCAAGGACAGATGTGATTGAACGGTTTTGTCAGAGAAGGGAGCACAAAAAGTCCAAAGTGATTTCTGAGACCCAGAAAACTGAGAATGTGGGGCATTATTAATTGATGGTATCTACCAATAGTAGATAATTTTAGGAATATGCAAGTCAGGAAGGAAAAAAAAAGCAGATCTGAAAGGAATAAAAGAGCGGGAAGATGAGCTCATCTGATGAATTTGAGACTCTTAGCGAGACAGTTGTTTGAAACAGGCAGCTTGGAGTAGAAATTCCAGCCTAGCCTGTAAAAGAGACTAGAGATGTCAATTTTTTGGTTTTCTCTTAGGCAGGAATATTTGAAGCCAAAATGGCAGAGGAACAATGTTCCCGTTCTTGGGGTGCCTGGGTGGCTCAGTTGGTTAAGCGTTGGACTTCAGCTCAGGTCATGATCTGGTGGTTGGGGAGTTCGAGCCCCACTTCCAGCGCTGAGCTGATGGTGCAGAGCCTGCTTGGGATTCGCTCTCTCCCTCTCTGCCCCTCCCCAACTCACTCACGTGCACACCTCTGTGCATGCGCACACTCTCTCTCTTAAAATAAACTTTAAATTGAAATAAGTCAGAGAAGGACAGGTATCATATGTTTTCACTCCTATGTGGATCTTGGGAAACTTAACAGAAGACCATGGGGGAAGGGAAAGGGGAAAAATA
>NW_024414439.1:0-1766 GCF_014898765.1 Herpailurus yagouaroundi | reverse complement strand
ACCTGAGCTGAAGTCAGACGCTTAACTGACTGAGCCACTCAGCACCCTGGTTTTTATTGAATATAATGGGAGTCCTCTGTGCTTCCTGGATTTTGATATCTGTCTTTCCCCAGGTTAGGAAAGTTTTCCACTATGATTTGTTCACATAACCCTTCTACCCCTTTCTCTCTTTCTTCATCTTGGAACCCCTATGATTCTGATGTTGTTCCTTTTTATTTTTTAAATTTTTTTTTCAACGTTTTATTTATTTTTTTTTAGACAGAGAGAGACAGAGCATGAACGGGGGAGGGGCAGAGAGAGAGGGAGACACAGAATCGGAAACAGGCTCCAGGCTCTGAGCCATCAGCCCAGAGCCTGACGCGGGGCTCGAACTCACGGAGCGCGAGATCGTGACCTGGCTGAAGTCGGACGCTTAACCGACTGCGCCACCCAGGCGCCCCTGATGTTGTTCCTTTTTAATGAGTCACTGATTTCTCTAATTCTTAAATTGTGCTCTTTTGCCTTAGTCTCCCTCTTTTTTTCCTGCTTCATTATATTCCATAAGTTTGTCCTCTATATCACTGGTTCATTGCTCTGCCTCATGCATCCTTGCCGCCATGGCATCCAATGAGATTGCAGCTCAGTTATAGCATTTTTTATTTAATCCTGACTAGCTTTTACTTCTTTTATCTCCACAGAAAGGTATTCTAATCTATTTTCAACTCCAGCTAGTATTCTTATTATTGTGTTTCTAAATTCTGGTTCAGACATCGTGCTTGTATCTGTGTTGGTTAAGTCCCTGGCTGTCATTTCTTCCTGCTCTTTCTTTTGGGGTGAATTCTTTTGTTTCATCATTTTGAAGGAAACATAGGAATTAATAAGGTAAAAAAATTAAAATTAAAAAATTAAAAGCAACATATACACACACACACAGAATTAAATAAATGATGCTAGATCCTAGGTGTGTTTTGGTCTGGTTGTTGAAAGAAGCTTGTTGGTTAGAGAAAAATAAAAAAAAGAAAAAAATCAAAGAAAAAAGAAAACATTTGAAAATTCAAAAAAATGAATACATTGAAATAGGATAAAATGAAATGATGGAAGTAATATAGATTTGAAAAATTTACAAAAAAGTAAAAAGAATCATAGAAAAAATTGAAGAAATATTTTTAATAATAATTGAAAATAAAAATAAATTTTTTCTATTTCTGTATTCAAGAAAAAGAAAAGGAACAAAAAAAAAAAAAGAAAATTGAATATATGGACCTGCAAGCAGACTGAAATATGATTGAAATTACATCGTTTTCTCCTAGAAGTCAAACTATGAAGCAGTTTATAGTCTGTAAACTAAGCAGGTGGAGAGACTTGTGGTGTTCTTGAAGAACCAGGTTGGCACTTAGTGTAACAGCTCTGTTCTCCACTGGATGGTGCTGCTTAGCTTGTTGGGGTACAGTATTGTGGTGCTTGTAGGTGTGTATGTGCATGTGTGGGAGTGTTGAAAATGGTGTCATCCAACTACCCAGTCTCTAGTATCAGAACTCTGTCCTCCTGGATCAGCGTTTGCACACCCATCCTTTGTCTCTGGCTTCCGTCCACTCCCCGCTTTTACGCTGTCTGTGACCAAGCTGTCAGGTTGCCAGGCGGCCCCTCCTTCCTGAGTTTTACCTCAGATGTGACTGCGTTTCCCAATCCCTCATTTCTGAGACTGCAGCTTTGACCTGCTCAGACCTTCTGGGGGAGGGTGTCACCAAGCAACGGCCTGGTGGCTGCCGCACCCAGGAATGTTCGTG
>NW_024414438.1:0-4817 GCF_014898765.1 Herpailurus yagouaroundi | reverse complement strand
AAGGATGCATGGATTGATGTATTCTTCAGTTTCTTTTCCTTCCATCCCAGGGCTATGGCTCCCGTGTCATGGTTTTTCCTGCTCTTGGACTCGTTCAGAGCCCCTGATATTACTGGACACCTCACATGAAGGCTGCAGCTCTGTCCAAACCAGCGTCAACCCAACTGGACCCACCTGCCTTCTTCCTGCCCCAAACTGAGCCTCTCTTAGTCGGTTTTCCCGATGCATTTTGTGTCATGGACCTCACCCGGTGGGCAGAGCCTGGGTCCTCAGGGTCACTCTTAGCTCCGTTATGCCCTGCCTCTGCAATCAGGCAGACACCCTTGATTTAGTTAGAAGTCCTTTGTCCCTCCTCATCCCGCTTTCTCCATTTCTTCCAGTGCCTCCCCTCCCACTCCCCATCCCCCAAGGGCTGCTCCCACACTCTGAAGCCAGCATTCAATACCATGCCACGGGTGCGCCTGGGCGGCTCAGTCGGTGAGGCATCCAACTTCAGCTCAGGTCAGGATTTCGCAGTCTGCAAGTTCAAGCCCCACATCCGGCTCTGTGCTGACAGCTCAGACTGTGTGTGTGTGTGTGTCTCTCTCTCTCAAAAAATAAACAAACATTAATAAAATTTGAATGCCATGCCATCACATCAGTGAGAGCATGGAGCCTGTGTGCAGCACGCCGTGTTCATGTAATGTTTCATCGTGTCGAGTGAGTACCTCTGCCTGACTCAGCGTAGGGGGTGTACTATCTGTCTTACACAGCACCTTAAAAACGTGCACTGGGCTGCTTCCAATTCTCATAATTAATGCTTCCAGAAGCATTCATTGCACATGTAACTTATATACATGCAGGGAATATATGTGTGAGCTTCACACACATACATACACATACATGTGTGTGCATACATGTGTGCAATATAACTTGTAAATACGCCTTTGTGTATCTGTGGGGAATAATTTGTTTTTCATACTTTTTATTATTTAAAATTAAAAAAAATGTTTTTGAGACAGAGAGAGAGAGAGAGAAAGCATGAGCGGGGCAGGGGGAGGGGCAGAGAGAGAGGGAGACACAGAATCTGAGCTGTCAGCACGGAGCCCGATGGGTTCAAACTGAGGAACTGTGAGATCACGACCTGAGCCAAAGTCGGACGTTTAACCGACCGAGCCACCCAGGCGCCCCGGCTGTGGGAATAAGTCCATAGGATGAGCTTCCAGGACGAGAATCGGTGAATCGATGAGAAGGTGGGCACATGAAAAATGGTAATTAATAGACCTTGTTGAATTGCGTTTCAAAAGTCAGCCTAATCAACACACCCAATGCCAGCAGAGGAGTGAAGTTCCCGCCCCGTCTCTAACTCACAGTGTGGCTACTCTAAACATAACAGAATACCCTTTTTATCTTGGTGCTTAGAAGGCAGCGGCTGAGTTAAAATTTCTGGGAGAAATAAACTTTCTAATAAGAGAATGAGTTGCACAGGGTGGATTTCGTAAATAGGGTAACGTTCATGGGAAACCACGCAGCACGTCGTTGCTGAGGACGGATGAGGGATTAACTACGTGACCCTCGAGACCTTTGGCTTCAGACCAGACCAGAGGATTAACACGGCAGTGTTCATTCTAGTGAACTCTAGTGTTAACTCTAGTGTTCTTTCGGGTCGTGGTGCGCCACCCGGTGGAAAGGAGTTGTTTTGAACAAAGGTTTCAGAGGCATGAATTTACGAGGTGGATGGATGGAGACAGAGGTGGCTTGGACGTAGAGTCCGTTCGATGGCGGGATGTTCGATGGCTGAGTGGATGGATGGTGGATGAGTGGATAGATGGGTAGATGGATGGAGAGATGGGTTCACTGGTGGATGGTGGGCAGGTGGAGGGTGCAGGGAGGCATGGAGTGGGCAGGGAGTACATGAATGCACATACCGATGGGCGGATGGGTGGGTCAGAGGATGAACAGGTGGAAAAATGGATGGATGCATAGATGGATAGGTAACGGATAGATGGTTACACTTACGGACATCTACACACTTACATCGTCAGGCATTTTTCTTGTAGAGATACCTTAATGGCATCTCTGAATCGGGGTCAAAGTGAAAGAGATCAATCCCGAGTGGAGGAGGTGTCTAACCGGGAGGGAAGTGTCTAATCTAGAGGGCAGCCAGAATTGGTTGGGTTCTGCATTTAGAACCAAGCTTCCAGTTTGCTGGTCTCATTGAATGCCTACATCTAGCAGGGACCTGGGTCCCTCTGTGCCAGCCCTAGGCAGTTAGATAATGAGGTCCCAGTGGAGATCGGTGAGCTCTGACCCAACGTGCCTGCTGTCCTCATGACAAGAGGACGCATAGAGACAGACACACACAGAGGGAAGATGTTCATGGGGTGACGGATGGGGCCACAAGCAAGGAATTGTGGACCACCTCCAGGAGCCGGGAGAGAGGCCTGGCACAGCCTCGTCCTTAGAGCTTCCGATGGCAGGAACAGTCCTGCCATCTTGATTTCAGATTCTGCTCTTGAGAACTAGAGAGGATACACTTCTGTGGTTCAAGTCGCCCCCGCCCACATGTGATAAGTGTGTGATAGACACATTTTATTTATTTATTCATACTTGTAAACTTTTTTTTTTTTTTTTTTTTTTTTTTTTGGGGAGAGAGAGAGAGAGCAAGAGCGAGCACGAACAGGGGAAGGTCAGAGAGAGGGAGAGAGAGAATCCCCAGCAGGTTCTGTGCTGTCAGTGCAGAGCCTGATGCAGGGATCAAACCCACGAACCGTGAGATCATGACCTGAGCCGAAACCAAGAGTCAGACGCTTAACCGACTGAGCCACCCAGGTGCCCTGGGATAGACACATTATAAAACATCTCAGTTTCTGTAGCTCAGTAGTCCAGGCACAAGCTGACTGAATATCTGCTTAGGGACTCAGAAAGCTGAAATCAAGTTGTCAGCTAGGATGTGGGGTTCTCATTTGAGACTTAGGGCTGTGTTACAAGCTCACTGGTGGTTAGAAGAGTTCAGTTCTTTGTGGTTGGAGCATTAAAGCCTTCATCTCCTAGAGGCCAGCCACCAAATCCTGCCAAATGCTCTTCTCCATAATGCAGATTGCTTCTTTTTCAAGGTAATGAGGCTGTGTCTCACTGCTTCAAATCTCAAGCCCTTCTCAATTCTAACTTCTACACCTGATTAAACCAGGCCCACCCACAGCAATTTTTCTTTCGATTTGCTTGAATGAACTGATTGTGGACTTTAATTACGGCTGCAAAATTCCTCCACCTTTGCCATAGAGTCCTGGGAGCAAATCCCATCATGTTCCCAACCCCCATTCACACTTGGTGAGAGTGATGTATATCACTAAACACACACCATAACAGGACACAAGATTACGGCCGCAGATATTAGGGGCCTTGTTTTTCTATTTGTGAGGTGCATCCAGAGGAGGCAAGTCTTGCCCCAAAATGTAAAAGGATTTTCCTTGAACGTTTTTGAAATTAGTATAACCGTTTCTTCGGTGTGCACGTTCAGAAGGAGTATCTCATTTCTTAATTTGCTTTGCAAATGCTTCAGAGAGCAGAGGAGAAAAAGTTTCCAAATTTAACAGTTCCCGAGGGAAACACGCCATCATTGAGTTGTGGGCAGCCTCGGGGAGAAGGTTTTAACGAGAACCCCAAACATCTCTCTATTCCCAAGAGGAAGGAGAAGGTAAAGACAGATGCACAGCCCCACTGAGAAGCTTGCTTGGGTTCAAACGGTGTTCCCATTTCTGAGGGACCCCAGACGGTCTGTTTCCTCCTCATGAGGAGGACCTCGTGATCATATTAGTTTGCACGGTCAGCTCATTAACAGGACAACATGACTCACACAGAGCACCCCCACACACATCCAGGAGCCCACTTGACCTCAGGGTCCCCTCACCCCTCTCCCTTCCCCCTCGGAAGCAAATGCTTCAGTGTTGGCGCTCCGTGTTGAACAATGGAGGGTCTGTGTACTTGGTGTCCACCCTGGATTTTCACTATGCAGACTTGTGACATGGTGGAGGCACCAGCGGGGGTGTTTAATGGATTGTAACTTTTAATCTGTAGTGACATTACGTCATTACACATAGGTATATTGTTATTGAAAAACCGTATATTACGTGTGAAATGCATTGCGTCTTGAGATACTGTATTTGAGGCATGAGAAGGACGTGCCTCCGGCAGCACCTGGCATAATGTGGGAGCTTACTGAATTCTAAGTTATTAGCTTATGGTATGCCATTGTACGATGGCATATTATTGTTTAAAAAACGTATATTACCTGTAAAAGGCATCATACGTTGGTATTTAAACTTTATGTATTTTCAAACCAGTTATACCAAAGTAAGAAACATGAAATTGCTCAAGTATGAAAATATTATGCACTTGTTACATACTCCTATGTAATTGTATACTATAGTATACTTATATTTCAGTATGGACATAAACGGTGAGTAAAAATAACTGAAGAGTAAATAGGAGACTTAGAGGCCGATCTTACTGCTGTGTTCCGTACGATGGACGATTATACTGGAAATTCAGACAGAAGCACGGGCCCCTCCCCTGTTCGGCTCCAGGCAGAGGACGGAGCTGCGCCGCCCCAGGTGAGGCCGCCGGCTGGACTCGGGGGCAGGTGGCGGCGGGGGAGGGGGGAGGGGGGGGGCGGAGCGTACTGGCTCAGCCGCGCACGCGCAGTGCCAAGCCAGGGCCGGCCCGCCCTCACGCGGGGCCTCCCGGAAGTCCCGCCCCAAGGGGCGGGGCCAGGGCCGGCCGGCGTAACGGGGAGCTGCCGCGCGGCCGCTTCCGCGGGCACGAGCGCCGGAAGCGGA
>NW_024414437.1:0-1234 GCF_014898765.1 Herpailurus yagouaroundi | reverse complement strand
GGCTGGGGGTCTGAGATACAGGCAGGGCTGAGGCTGGGAATCTGAGATCCACGCAGGGCCGAGGCTGGGGTCTGAGATCCAGGTAAGACCGAGGCTGGGAATCTGAGATCCAGGCAGGGCCGAGGCTGGGGGTCTGAGATACAGGCAGGGCTGAGGCTGGGGGTCTGAGGTCCAGGCAGGGCCGAGGCTGGGGGTCTGAGATCCAGGTAGGACTGAGGATGGGAATCTGAGATCCAGGCAGGGCCGAGGCTGGGGGTCTGAGATACAGGCAGGGCTGAGGCTGGGGGTCTGAGATCCAGGCAGGGCTGAGGCTGGGGTCTGAGATACAGGTGGGGCTGAGGCTGGTTTCTCTGGTTTTTCTTCTCCCCTTGGAGTGTGGATGCCGTGTTCTCCTGGTGTCCTCACGTGGTCGTCCCTCTGTGCATGTCTGTGTCCTGATCCTGTCTTCTTAGAGAGACCTCAGTCCCTTGGGATTAGGGCCCGGCCCCATGACCTCATTTTACACGAATCGCCTCTTTAAAGCCCCCCCCCCCAATCCAGTGTCGTGAGTTTCTGGGAGTGAGGGCTTCCGATATGAATTTGGAGGGGAACCCAACCAGCCCATGACAGGAGCCAACCAACCACACATGAAGCCAGACTGGCCCCAAGTATCTTGGAATTTAAACCTTTCCATCAATGGTGTCGTCCGTGCACAAAAACCCTGGATCCCGCCTGTCCCCGGCAAACAGGCCACGCCCCAAACTCCCCGCAAAATCCAAGGCGATAAACGCGGTCTTGAACCCAGAGACCCCCTGGTGCAGCCAGGCTCCTCCGCGAACCTCAGCCCTACCTCCGTAATAAGCCCCCGGAGTCCTGCAAAACCGTGCACGGGTGCCCCCGAGAAAACGTTTGCGGAGGTCCCAACAGCTCTCCCGGCGGCCAGTTTCCTCGCAAGCGCCTTCCCGGGCCGTACGAAGACACCGCAGGTTTCCCGAGAATTGAGGCAAAAAAAAAAAAAAAAAAAAAAAAAGAAAGAAAAATAAAAAGGAAACAGGTACGTGTGGTCTCGCTTACACCCACTCTGTCTGCCGGTTAGGAGACACCGTAAAAGGATTTCGAAATAAAGGACTGAGAGAAAAGGCCCGGCCCCTCTCAGCCCGGACGATGTTGTCTATTCCTGTGCATTTAACGTCGTGATTAAATATCGTGGGGGCGCCGGGGGGGGGGGGGGGGGAAGGGGGGCGGTGGTGGAGAG
>NW_024414436.1:0-1035 GCF_014898765.1 Herpailurus yagouaroundi | reverse complement strand
CCCCCCCCCCCCCCCAGCGAACCCCGAGTGCCTGGACGCAGGCCGCAGGAGCCGCGGAGAAAGCTCTCCCTCTCCTTCCAACCGGAGGAGAGCGCTGCGGGGCCGTGGCGAACCCCGGGTACCGCCGGGGGTGACCCCGATCCCGGGTCCCGGTTAGCACACCCAGCGCGCGGGGGCCGCCTTCGGAACGTGCGCACGGATCTTCTCCAAGACCCCCCCCCCAGCCCCCCCTCCACCTGCCCCGCAGCTCCCGGAGAAGCCTGGTCCGCACTCCGGCGTGGGGGAGGGGACAAGGAGGGGAGCCGGGGGTGGGGGGGGGCGGGGGATGTTGTAGATAAAAGAGGGAAGAGGGTAAAGTCAACTTTATTTGCAGACGGAGTTGTGCGGACAGGACACGTTTGACTTCCGGGGTCGTAAAATGCTTTCGTGTTGCCCTCGAGAGAGTGGGTCGTCCCGTGCACCCTGGAGACGGGCCGTGGGAAGGGGCGAGCGAGGAGCAGCGTGGCGCAACCCCAAGTATACGTAGTCCCCCCCCCCCCCAATAAATATCCTGGCCTCCAGGTCCAGTGCAGGGCTCTGGGTGCGGCCGCGGGGGGCTGATGCGCGCCCGAGAGGCCGCCGTGTACAAACCAGGTCTCCCCACGACGCGCCGGTTTCTCCGCGTGTGGACCCCCGAGCTCCGCAGACGCCCGCGGCCCCCGGCAGCGTCCGGGTCCCCGGCCTCCGCCACGCCTGCCCCTCCGCCGAGGTCCTGCGAGCCGCTTTCCACCGCCTCCGCCGCCGAGGTTCCGGCGTCCACGCTGGGGTCGACGTGGGCCCCTTCCTCCCCCTTCCGCAGCCCTCCGCCCGCGTCCCCGGCCACCCCGCGCGCACCGGCGGCAGCGGGCCCGAAATCCCACCGCATCTCCCTCCGACTCGCACTCGACCGTCGTCCGTGAGACCGCGCGTCACCGTCGCCCGGGGTGCCCTCGGCGCCTCCGCGTCGCCGCGCGCGGACCCATCCTGCGGAGACGCGTTCCGGGGGCGCGGGGCCGG
>NW_024414435.1:0-1203 GCF_014898765.1 Herpailurus yagouaroundi | reverse complement strand
AAATAAGCCATACAGAGAAAGACAGATACCATATGTGTTCACTCTTATGTGGATCCTGAGAAACTGAACAGAAACCCATGGGGGAGGGGAAGGAAAAAAAAAAGAGGTTAGAGTGCGAGAGAGCCAAAGCATAAGAGACTCTTAAAAACTGAGAACAAACTGAGGGTTGATGGGGGGTGGGAGGGAGGAGAGGGTAGGTGGTAGGCATTGTAGAGGGCATCTTTTGGGATGAGCACTGGGTGTTGTATGGAAACCAATTTGACAATAAATTTCATATATTAAAAAAAAATAAAATAAAAATACCAACTCCTGTTGAAATGGAATCTTCCTTGTCATACCTCTGTTTTATTGGTTGAATTTCACTCCTTGGATAAAGATGGAAGAGTATCTTTCTTCAGAAGCTGAAGACAGCTTTCAAACTCCTCCAGAAATCTTCTCAAGATTCATGTCATCCTCTCTTTTAACTGCTTATCTATGACATTTGTTTTATTTATAAAATTTGCCTTATTCCAAAAAGGATTATTAGATGGGTCATACAAACATACATAGTAGACACTGAGATAATATATCCTTCCAAGTTTTGTAGCATAAACAGATTTGATAAGCAAGGCTTTTGTGTCTGTATTTGAGGTCTAGATAAGCAGATTAGGAGAGTAAAGAGTAAAGATTCCTGCAGCATGTGTCTCTAGATACTCCCCGCACCCACCCAGGCCTTCTCTAGGCTGCATCCTCCGTACAATGTTGTTGACTGGTGTGTTTATATCAAGAGTTCCTTGGACAGTATTTTTTCTCCAGTATCTACTCACCCATTAACCTTGGAAGACAGCATTGTATAGTGATACAAAAGTGGATTTTGCACTGAAAATATATTTTAGTGAAAGCTTGAGAAAATTGGGAGATTTACTTAATCTTTGAGCTTTTAGTCTCACTGTCTAGCAGGGATAACCATGGGTATTTTACCCCTCCTTAAGGATAGTTTTGAGGATTAAATACAATAACAGGTACCAGCGTTCACACATAGTAGATGCTTAATTAGGATTCCAGATACATGTCAAGAAGGCTTTGGGTGGCCAGTGGAGTCTGGTAAAAAAAAAAAAAAAAAAAAAAAAAAAAAAAATATATATTATATATATATATAAAAAATAAAAAAAAAAAAATTTAAAAAAAAAAAAAAAAACAAACATAAAAAACAAACAAAAAACA
>NW_024414434.1:0-7256 GCF_014898765.1 Herpailurus yagouaroundi | reverse complement strand
AGAGCATGAACGGGGGGAGGGGCAGAGAGAGAGGGAGACACAGAATCGGAAACAGGCTCCAGGCTCCGAGCCATCAGCCCAGAGCCTGACGCGGGGCTCGAACTCCCGGACCGCGAGATCGTGACCTGGCTGAAGTCGGATGCTTAACCGACTGCGCCACCCAGGCGCCCCTAAAGTTTACTTCTTAAGATCTTTTAGGAAAGGCTTTGCTAAGCAAATTAACAGTGTCAACAAAATTTCTGGTGACTGTTGAAACTACTTAGGAGCACAGGCTGTCTCCAGACACATTAGGCAGACCAGGGACGACGTACACACTTCTCTCTCCGTGGGTATTGTAGACGGACATAGAATCAGCAATCAACACAGAGCTCACAAAATGAAGTTCTGAGTCACTCTTGTCTGTTTCCTTAATATCTCCCTAAAGGATTTATTTTATGAAGTCATAGTTTGCCAGGCCACTTCTTGCTTGGTTTGAAAGTAATAAAATATCTTTTTTTAATTGGCAAATAATTTAAAATTGTACCCACTGAGCCAGGCCTTCTCAGACGTTAATCCAAATTACAATGGGACAAACGATTCCAGTCGTGATAGAGAGATTTACAAACCACTGCGTTCCGCTGGTAAGGAACATTCTAAATTGGACAGTAATGCAGACAAATAAACGCGTTGGGATAATAGAGCAAAAACCCAGAGCTTAGACACATTAAGTTAAGCTCTGTCCTTAAAAGCCATTTTGCGGTAAATAGCGAGAGGACAGACAAGGTGCCTCTGCAATCTAGAATAAGATTATCACTGGCAAGGAGAGGGAAGAGGGGGGAAACTATGGAATCTCAGTTAATCCGCTTGCAAACACCCAACTTGGGGGTAAATCAGGGCCCCCATTATACACAGGAATCTGCGGTCTGGCGTGCTTCCTTCCCGTCCCCGAGGCTGTAATGCTACCGCCCATCGTGGGCATCCACACACGGAAAAGAATGCACCCTCTAAAGAAGTTACTCCAGGGGTGCCCGACTTCGGCTCGGGTCACGATCTCACGGTTCGTGGGTTCGAGCCCCGTGTCGGGCTCTGTGCTGACAGCTCGGAGCCTGGAGCCCGCCTCGGATTCTGTGTCTCCCTTTCTCTCTGCCCCTCCACTCATGCTCTGTCTCTCTCTCTGTCTCTCTCTCAAAAATAAATAAACATTAAAAAAAAATTTTTTTTAATGGACAAAGGAGAGCACAGGTTAAGTCTAGAGCAAAACACCGGGCAGGTGAGAGTGTGTACAGGTGTGGGCAACGCACTGGGACCACAGGCTTCTCCGGGGTTGGCGTGAAGTGGTCGCCTAGCCCGGTGCTTTGCAAGCGGGACGACATCTGGCAGTGCCCAGAGACATCTCTGGAGGTCACAACTGGGTGCTGCCGCTGGCATCGCGTGGGCTGAGGCCAGGGACGCTGCTAAACTGTCTGTTTTGCACAGGACGTCCCCCTCCCCCAAAATCATCCAGCCCAAACGTCAATGGTGCCAGCATAGGGAAGCTCTGTCCTAGACAGTCCACCTCTCTGCTCGATTCTGTTCTCACTGAGCGACCTTCGTCTCGAGGCTGTTTTGCTTTTGGTGCTGGTGGTGCCACGAAGCTGCTCCAATTTCTACTACCACGGCTGGAAGTATCCTGATAACGATGGTGGCCTCCATTCAGCTGAGCCCTTCCTTACCGGGTCCGGCCGCCACGGTCACTGTGCCACCTGCTTTCCGCACCGTATCGAGTTCAAGGCAGCAGCAAGTCTGTGAGGTAGACAACATCCCGGTCCCCACGTTTATTTTATTTATTTTTTTTTACATGTGTATATTTTGAGAGACTGCGTGAGGCAGAGCGCGAGCGGGGGAGGGGCAGAGAGAGAAGGACAGAATCCGAAGCAGGCTCCAGGCTCCGAGCTGTCAGCACAGAGCCCGACGCGGGGCTCGAACCCACGGACTGTGAGCTCGTGACCGGAGCCGAAGTTGGATGCTCGACCGACTGAGCCACCCGGGCGCCCCTTGATCCCAACGTTTAGATGAGGAAACCGAATCTCAGAAATACGAAACAGCTTATTGCAGGGGACCGCGGCTGGGATAGGAATCCACACACGGGCTCCGAAGTCACCCCTGCGCCTGGCTGTCGCATTGAAACCATTCAGTGCTTCTTCCTGGACCCAACAGTTGAACACATCTTCTTGTTTAATCTTCTCAGCTGCCCTGAGAGTAGGAGGCATGGTAGCCGTCGTGCAACTGAGGAAACAGGCTCGGAAAGGTTTTGGTGTCACCAGGGTCGTTACTGGAGCTGGGATTCTGTACCAGGTCTGTCCTTCCACCCCATCATGGCCGCCCCTACCCCCGGTAGCTGTGAGGAATGGGGCACCCGGATGGCAGAGAGGGGTCTGGCCCTCTAGGAAGGGAGCATCTATTGGAAATAAAGACCTCGGCACCCTGGTTGATACACCAATATCTTCTGAGTCTGGGACGTTCCACCATGGGGTCCTGACCATCGTATTTCTGGACATTCCAGGCTGGAAGTCAGACCCGGAGCCAGCACAACAGCTCCAGGGTGATCCCCAGCCCCATCACCCTGCGCCATCAGTCATCCCGCGACATCAACCCCTGACAAAACGCGGCAATTAACAAAGCAAAATGTCACACAAACAACGGCAAAAAAAAAAAAAAATGCAAACCCACAAACGCCACCCTATAAATATTAGCGCGTGTAAGTTTGACATTTTTGCAGATAGTGACCGTACCGAGAAACTTCCACTCGCAGATTAGAGCCCCTATGAAAAATGCCCCGTGGTATCTCCAGGCGTGATTACCTAGAACAGACGTCAATAGCCATTACAGCCTTAACGTCTGTACTGACAATGCAGACTCAGAAGCGTTCCATCACACGAGATGAACATCGCGATGCCACTAAGAGCACAGATGTCCTTGAAGCCTGTCCCTTCCGTCGCTTCCGCTCAGCTTAACTTCCACGCCTGGCCCCGTTCGGACTCCACCCTCAAGCAGCCAGACCTTGCCCCGCACTCCCCCGTGTCAGCAAAAGCAACAGGAAGCGAACCGTTTTCTAAGCCGCCGATTCCCAGCATTCGTCACTAAGACCCGGCACCCAGCTCCCACTGGCGCGAGGGCCCGTCGGTGCCCAGGCAAGGAGTCAGTAGTCTTCTGTCTCCATTTATTTGATGGCTGCTGGTGCTTGGAAAATTGCCTCTAAATTCATCTTTCGAAAGCAACCCAAGTCCAGCCTAATTGCTGAAGGGCACTCGGTCCATAACTTCCTGACAGATTGCTGGAGACAGGCCAGAGACAACGCTCAGGAAGCAAGCACTCCTAAGGCTCTAAGTTAGGCCGTAGGACAAAAGGCGTACGGGTTCACTTGAACCCCGAGGCCTCCACTCCGGTTCTCCGGAACGCTGCGTGTCCGGGACAGGGAGAGGGCGCGTTTGTTCCTTTGCACCGGGAGCACCAGGGGGAAGGGTGAGCTGGGTGAGGTCTACTGTCGTCAAGGCCAAGAGCATCAGCTGTGCCTCACTCCGGTTCACGGCAGGAACTCAGGACTTAAACGTACATTGCTATTTGGATTCTTCCAGGTCATTCCGCAGAATGACTGTTCAAGGCACTGTTCAAGGCTCTGTGCGACGGGGCTGAACAAGACAGCCCTGGCCTCCTGGGGCTACGTCCCGAAGGCGAGCCAACAATAAACAGAATTCAGATAAAGGAGATTTTAAACTATGGGATGTGTTCGAAATCATACGTTGGGGAGGGAGCGTTCTAGTTCGCAGTCAGACAGGGGAGAGGGCAGTCGTGATAGGAAGGAGCCATCACGCTGACCTCTGAGGGAGGAGGCCTCCCACGTGGGCACGAGTTTGGCATTTCCGAGGAAGCACGGGGCTGAAGTGTGGCACCACTGGGGAGGCAGCTGGTGTTGAGGTCTGAGCTGAGGCGGGAGCTGGGTGGGGTAGACGCTAGCTGGGAGCCAGGGTGGAGCCTGCAGCCTGAAACGAAGGAGCCAGCACCTTGGCCTCCTTCTGGATCAGATGTTCAAGGTCAACAAACCAAAGACTGATTTCCTTACGCCTCAGCCCGGGCTGTTTAAAATAGTCAAGACTAGGGGTGCCTGGGTGGCTCAGTCGGTTAAGTGGCCGACTTCGGCTCAGGTCACGATCTCGCGGTCCGGGAGTTCGAGCCCCGCGTCGGGCTCTGGGCTGATGGCTCAGAGCCTGGAGCCCGCTTCCGATTCTGTGTCTCCCTCTCTCTCTGCCCCTCCCCCGTTCATGCTCTGTCTCTCTCTGTCTCAAAAATAAATAAACGTTGAAAAAAATAAAAAAATAAACATAAAATAGTCAAGACTAAATACGTGCCCAGGGAGCATCTCCGTAAATGGTAACCGGATAAGAAAGTAATCCCAGCTCCCTGAGACCTGCAGAGGCAGACGGTCGCTTGCCCCGCCTCCACCTGGCCAGTCCGGTGACACCCCCTCCGCAGAGCGACACCTTTGCCATCAGCAGATGGCAGGGTGACAGATCTCCGGATCAGCGGCGATCACAATTACAATTATGAAGTCTAAAGCACTGCCCTAGGCTCTCTGCAGGGGACAAAGAGCCACGAGACAAGAATTAAAGGCAGAAAAGGACTTTTTTTTTTTTTCCTTAAGTAAGCCGCACGCCCAGCATGGAGCCCGACGCAGGGGCCTGAACTCAGGACCCTGAGATCAAGACCTGAGCTGAGATCAAGAGTCGGACGCTTAACCGACTGAGCCACCCAGGCGCTGCAAGAAAAGGTGTTTCTGACATGTAAATTGTGGGGCCCCTGGGTGGCCAACGGGAAATGAGGGGCTTGGGCTCTGAACACAGTTGAAACGGTACGTAGTCTAAATTCCGCGTGAAAGTCCCTCAAGACGCTTCACTAGGCTCTCAGTCTCAAGTCCATAGGTCTGGCATCGCCCAAGTGGGAAAAGCTCACTGTGTCTTTGGTCTGAACCGCTGATATAGCCGCCATGCAGCGGGGTGGGGGTGGGGGGCCTGGCAGAAGCCCTTGGGTGCCCCTCGTCACCCTGATTCCGTGCACACCTCCCAGCCCTGCGCCCTCGGCCAAGCTATCCACACCCCGCCCCCCGGGAGGTGACTAGAAGAAGCGAATGCCAACACGGCTTTGGTGAGCCGAGGTGCGCTATACAAACATTCATTATTGTCATCTCAGAGCCCTCGTTTGAGAAAAACAACGACTTAATGAATTAATCGAGCCCTTACAAGCGCTACCGAGGCGCCAACCGTCCAACTCCTCTCTCTGTGTTTTCTCATTCTGTGACTGCATAATGAGCACCGATGGGAAAAGGTCCCAGAGTCGAGGTCACCAGCTGGCTTGGGCCAAATCTGGTTCCAGCGTCTATTTTGTTTGGTTCACAAGAGGGCGTCACATTTCTGTTAATTAGCTGCCACTGCTTAAAAATCAGGAGAATTTGCTTACACCAGGTCCTGGCTTCTCCAGAAAAACAAGACACGTGTGCACCTCTTTGTGGCTGCAGACGAGCCGGGAGCACGAATCCCCTTGGGGGAGGACACCGATCCCGCCTCTAGCGGCCAAGGGTCAGAGACTCGCCTGGTCCCTAAAGGCAAACGGCTTTGTCTCCCGCTCTCTGCATTTAAAAATATGTGATTAATCCAGAACATATCCGTAACCTTGGGGTGCCTTGTGTAAGCAGTCACCGCCACGGGGCACTGGGTCGGGTTCTGGGGTGCAGGGAAGTGGATCTGCACTTCCGTGGGGCTCGGCAACGTGAGGCCTTGTTTCCCGGTCCCCGGGGACACCCGACCTCAGTCCCCGGCCCCGGTGCGCCCCGTTGTCAGAGGCTGCCTCCTGCGCAGGGAGGGCTGGGCACCCCCTGATTCTGCGAGCTGAGAGTCTTCTAGAACATGAGCTACTTAGCATCCGGTTGGTGTTATTTCAGTGACATCGGGCCTCGTGCAGGAGCCCAGACGGCCTTCCGATCTCGATGAGTCGGCGGGAGGCTTCACACAGGTCGCAGCGTCCCGGGGAGGCCGGCACGGCTGTGAGGGGGCACGAGGGGCCCCCGGGGCGAGGGGGTGACCGGATGGCGCTGCCGGCTACACGGATCTACACGTGCCGCAGAACCACACACGCGTGCACACGAAGGAGTGTGTGTAAGGGTGCAACTCTGCATAAACTGAGCTGCCCCTACGTCAGCGTGCTGGGTGTGATGTTGCACAGTAAGTACGGAAGATGTCGCCGTCTGGGGACAGTGGGCAAAGGGGACTTTTTTTTGCAACGTTCTGTGAACCTGTAACTATTTTCACAACCAAAAAATTGAGAAACAGAGCCAGAATTCTTACGGTGGTCTCTGTGCCCAAGCTCCCAGTCCGGGCTAATTCCGTGCAACCTCACAGACGTGGGGCCCGGCCTGCACGCGTGCACACACACACGCACACACGCACACCCCAAACCATGGCCCAAGGCCTTTGTGTGTGCAGAGCTCGTTGGCGGTTGGGAGGAGATACCCACCGCCTGTCGTTTACCAACATAGCCCTGTAAGCGACGTTCGAGCCATCTCCCAGGATCCCTGGGCCCTCCCTGTGCCCCCTTCCCCTCTGCTCTTCCCCCCCACGCCCCACCCCTTCAAACAACAAACCGACAACAAACGCAAACCCAAAACAGGTGAATTCTTCCCTTCTGACCAGAGCGGCTCCGTTACCGCGTACACGGGTCCCCTTTCCACCCGCAGTACGCGGACAGCTCCGCCTCAGGAGTGCGGACCCGGGTCGCTCTAAACAGAGTCCTCTCGCCTCGGGTCAGCGGCAGCCTCTGCGACCCCCGTTTATCGGCCAGCGCTGCCACACCCATCCAGAGTTTTCATCTGCTTTTCTTCTCTTTTATGTATATATGTTTTAATGTTAATTTATTTTTTGAGAGACAGAGACAGAGCATGAGAGGGGGAAGGGCAGAGAGAGAAGGAGACGCGGAATCCGAAGCAGGCTCCGGGCTCCGAGCTGTCAGCACAGAGCCCAACACGGGGCTCAAACCCCCAAATGTGAGATCATGACCTGAGTCGAAGTCGGCCGCTTAACCGACTGAGCCACCAGGTGCCCCTCCAGCTGCCTTCCGAAGTGTTCACTCCTCCCTCCCTCCCTCCCTCCCCCCTCCTTCTCTTCCTCCCTCCCTCCCTCCCTTCCCCCTTCCTCCCTCCTTCCCCCCTCCCTCCCTCCCTCCCTTCCCCCTTCCTCCCTCCCTTCCCCCCC
>NW_024414433.1:0-3653 GCF_014898765.1 Herpailurus yagouaroundi | reverse complement strand
CCCCTCCCCCGTTCATGCTCTGTCTCTCTCTGTCCCCCCCCAAAAAATAAATAAACGTTTAAAAAAAAAAATAAAACAGGGCTCCTCTCTCTAGTTTTAGGGGTCAGAGATCTCCAGAAATAGGGACATTTTTGGAAAGAGAATTTTTAGCCTATCAGATTTTTTTTTTTTTAATTAAAAAAAAAATTTTTTTTTTCAACGTTTATTTATTTTTGGGACACAGAGAGACAGAGCATGAACGGGGGAGGGGCAGAGAGAGAGGGAGACACAGAATCGGAAACAGGCTCCAGGCTCTGAGCCGTCAGCCCAGAGCCCGACGCGGGGCTCGAACTCCCGGACCGTGAGATCGTGACCTGGCTGAAGTCGGACGCCCAACCGACTGCGCCACCCAGGCGCCCCGCCTATCAGATTTTTTAAAGTGGTCCCTGACTGTGCAATCAGATTAAGGCCAAGTATGTAAATGCCAACCTTTGGAGGGGATCTAACCATTTAGCCAACTATCCGGATATTTTGTCTGTACAAACCAAGCCAACCACTATTTGATAACTGAACAAATTTTTTCCTTTCATTTGGGTATGCCAAACACTTTCATTACTTTTTTTCATTCAAGTATAACTGACATATAACATGATATTCACTTGGGGTGTATAACAATGATTTTCTCTCTGCATCCATTGTAAAATGATCATAGTAAGTCTAGTTAACATCTGTTACCATACACAATGAAAATTTTCTTCTTGTGATGAGATCTATTACATACGTGCAATTTGCAAAGATGCAATACCGTATTATTGACTATAGTCTCCAGGCTGTACATTACATCCCTATGATTTATTTCATAACTGGAAGTTTGTATCTTTCGACCTGCTTCTCTCATTTTGCCACCTCCCACCCCTGCCTCTGGCAGACGCCGATCTGTTCTCTGTATCTGTGAGTTTGTTTTGTTGTGGCGGTTGCTTGTTTGTTTTAGATTCCACATGTAATGAGATCAGTGGTTATTTCAAGCATTTTTATTATTATCCTCATTTGTTAGATGAGGAAATTGAGGCATAGAATTTCTTTTTTTTTCTTTTGTACTTTATTTTGAGAGAGACAGAGACATCGCAAGTGGGGGAGGAGCAGAGAGAGAGGGAGAGAGAGAGGACACCAAGCAGGCTCCATTTCTCCAGCACAGAGCCTGATGTGGGACTCGAACTCCCAAAACCATGAGATCATGACCTGAGCTAAAACCCAGAGTCCAAGGCTTAGCCGACTGAGGCACCCAGGCACCCCCATCCCTTTTTTTAAACTTTATCTTATTTTTTTGGTTAAGTAGTTTCTTCAAGTTCGAGCTATCTGGGCCCAGGGAGTAGAGCCCACTCTTTCTTAATCACTATAAGGTTCTGTATGCCCAGATAATAGCTTAACTTCAGGTTAACATTTCAAGATTTAACTCATGAAATTTCTCATATTTAGGGAAAATTGACCATCATTTCAACCGAGGCTAATTTCTTGCTTAATATAGCTCTGCTCCTTATATGTTGTTTCCCATTATATCTATTCATTCAACTTTAGTAATGTGGTTTATTGGTCTGTTTCCCTTTCAGGACTAGATATCTCTGTAATAAAGGGATTGTGTCTTATGCATTACTATACCCTTCGCACAAAGCTTTGTGCACAGTAAGTTCTAAATTAATATTGTTGTAAATGAATTCATTTTATTTCCCTCCTAGGTGTGCATGAGAGAGAATAATCTTTGAGGGTACTGGAAGAGTAGCTAAGAATCTTAGAATCTTCTGGAAGAGTTATCTAGACTTGGGGTTGGTTTTAGATTGTACTTGAATAGTGACCAGTGAGGATCTGGCCAGATTGACTAAAACAGGGTGTTCCAGAAAGTCAGATGCCTACATATAATACCCTAAATCATTTTCCTATCAGTGTAACCTGAAAATAATAAGCAAGAGATTATGTAACATGATTCTCAGGTTTTTATTTTAATGATAAAACAGTAGTCAATACGTGGCTCTAGCCATTATCTGGCACCTAACCAGGGGGAGGAGAGGAAAACAAAACAAAAGAAACCAACAGAGAAGCCATAGCCTTTGCCTTTTCTAGGTACTCAGAACAAGGATTTATCTGTAACTTGAGGTTCATGAACTCCCCACCATGGTATGCAAGATTTGGTTGCCTGTATAAGTGAGTACCTCTTTGAATACCCAGATTAAAACAAACAAACAAACAAACAAACAAACACTGCTTTGGGGGATCTGTGCAATCTAGCGATAAAACCATACTTTCCCTTGTGCTGCAGTATCAAAGCATCTGTATCAGGGCCTCAGACAGTCTGTTCAGTAGTTGTTGGTATATTTTCTTCCATTTCTGCTCCACAAGATTCTGGAAAATGAAGAAGGTATTTTCTTTCATTTTTGTGCCCCTAGCACCTGGCAACATGAAGCCTTATAAATGGAAGGTTTTCGATTAAAAATGTATGGCCTAGAAATTGTAGAAGTTACAGTCTTCTGGAATCTTGTAGAATCTTCTGGAAGAGTTTAATCCTTCATTAGCATGTGTATAAGTTTCTTAGTACATAAAACAGGGCTACTATTACATATTCTGGGGGGAATAAAAAGAGACTAATCGTAGGAATAAATTCTTAAATTATTACTTTTTTCTTCTGGAGTCATTAGATTTACATTTCACTGGTGAAAAATACAAGACTAGGTATTTTCCTGACCAGCTAGTTTGGCCAGTGGTAGGAGAAATGCATGTCTTTAGAACACTATTGGTACCTCAAGTCTTTTGAGGTCCTTTGAGAATTTCTTCTCTAGAATTCCCAAAACTTTGCATTTTGTTGGGCATGCTTCGTGGTGTTTCCAGATGAACCTATGACTAGGAACTCAGGGGCTAGAAAGTACGTGAGCGGCATGGACAGGACAACACTGGCAATGGACAGAGAAACAAGAACTTGGGTCTCAGTCCTGTTCAGTTATCAACTTGAAGGTGATCTTAAGCATGCCATTCAACCTCCGGTGACCTCCATTTCATCAGTCTATAAAGTGAGGGGGCTGGTTTAGACAAGAGAAGAGCAGTGGAGAAGCAGAGAGAGAGGGAGAGAGAATCTCAAGCAGGCTCTGCACTATCAGCACAGAACCCGACACGGGCTTGATCCCACAAATGGTGAGATCATGACCTGAGGTGAAATCAAGAGTCAGCCACTTAACCAACGGAGCCACCCAGGTGTCCTCTGCCCTTGTCTTTGTACAAAGGTCACTCATTAAAGTCTTTTTTACCTTATAAAGAAAACTAATAAAAAATTAAAAAAAAAAAGTCTTTTTTACCTTTTCTCATTTTAAGAAGGAGGTAGATTGTATCTGCACACTTAGTGAAAGAATAGTTCTGAGAACTTTTCAGCTGTAATTTTTTAGTGATCTGATTCAGACATTTGACACAAACAGGAACTTATTAAACACTTTGACAGAAGTGGATCTGCACAGGGACCTGACAGAAGTTACCTAATCTTTTGAAATCCAGACAATTATGTCATGGGGTAAACAGACGCTTTTGATAGTGTTTCATCTTCCTTAAATATTTCAATGGATTTACCCATAGAAAATGAAAACACTAATTTGAAAAGTATATGCACCCCCATGTTTATAGCAGCATTACTTACATTA
>NW_024414432.1:0-4496 GCF_014898765.1 Herpailurus yagouaroundi | reverse complement strand
GTCCTGGGTCCAGGGCTGCGTTCTTACCCCGGCAGGATGAACTTCTTCCACCTGCAAGGGAGCTCCAGAGCCAGTGTGCCTCATCCACGCTCAGATATACCAGAGATCCACCCCCTTGCACACGAACAACTCAGAGATACAGCTGTCCCCGAAAGCACACGTGCGCACACGGACACGCATCAGGGTTTGCACACATAGACCCAGGCCCGTAGAGACTCACTTGCATGGACAGCCCCCACCTCCAACGTCACCCACATCAGATACACAGAAGTGCAGCCAGTGCACGTGTTCACACACATGTGGGGACAGATGCACATTTATGGGCAGATACCACGTATGTAAGAGGACCCTCAAACCTGCAGTTATGCCCACAGAAATGCATATGTACATATACATGCACCCACAGATAAACTTACAGTCTCCAGTGAAAAAGGGACCACGTAGGGAGCAGGGACCATAGCAAGGGAGCTAAGAGGCGAGGTGGCAGGCAGAGCAGGGCCAGCTGGGCGGCTGGCGATGAGGTGCAGGTTCCTGGGACACCAGAAGAGAACTGAGTGAGGGTCGGGCCTGTGAGCCAGGAGGAGGGCGGGATTAGGGCAGAAGGGCCTGGGGGCTCTCGGAGCTATGACCTGAGAAGACAGTTTTCCCAGGTTTGGGTTGGAGGGAGGGGAACAGTTTCTCATCAGTAGATGCCGAGGGGTCCACATCTGGGATCCGGGCTCTGGGCTCTGGGCAGTACACCCTCAACTCCTCTCTTCCGTTATCTTCTCCAGGAAGGAGGCAGCACCTTCCAGAATTGCAGGCTGGCAAACCCCAGAGTCCCCCTGCAGAGGTGACTTTGAACAGGCTCACCTGCCGAAGGCAGGCCACTGGCCTGAGAGAGAGGACATGTCCAGGGGAGGGGCAGCAGTTGGGGAAGAGACAAGGTCCACAAAGAGAGGCAGGAGGGAGGTCTTTGTCCAGGACAGGGCTAGGCATTGTCCAGGGGCCAGTGCACGCCATCCAGTCAATGAAGCAGGGTACCCACAGTGGGACGGAGGGCAGCCACGCAGGTTGGACAGCCTGAGGCGTAGGTTCCACGAAGGACAGTCCTTCCTCCGGAAGGACACGAGTCCCTCCCGGGATCATCCCTGGGCTGGTACAGTGCCAGGACTGGCAAGGGAGACTGTTGGAGCTCCGGGAGGGGCGTCTATTCCCAGCCGGGCTCTTGCAAAGGTGGCAGTGCCCCAGCCTGGCCAAGTGCCCCTACGCCAGGTTCCTGCCAGGGGAGAGGAGGGCCCTGCACCTGCAGAGATGCCCCCCAAGCCCCACCAGGCTCATCGCCCCTTATCACTCTCTGGTGTGGATCATCCACCACTTTGGGGTGATCACCGAGGCGTTCACAGCCTGGCTGACATCCCCTGGCCACCCGAATTCTCCAGCCTCACCATCATGCACCGCGTCCTCAGGGAATGTAAATCAATTTAAGTATTAGTCTCAGCGAAATGGAATGGGGGAAGGTGACAGTGCTGGAGAAAAAAAAAGAAATCGCATAATGCCTTCCACAGTGGAACAGGAAAGGCTTAGGAATTATCTGTGCTTCTCAGAGCAGGAGAGGGACCCGTTTGATCTCCCAGAACAGCCCAGGCGGGTAGGCCCAAGAGGGATGCCCATAGACATCTTGCAGATGAGGAAACTGAGCACAGAGGGGTTAAGTGATTCAGTTCCCTGAAGGCCCTGAGAGATGGTGAGTTCAGTCCTCCCATTGGCAAGTGCGGAGACCGGGCCCAGAGAGGAGGACTGACTTCACAGATGTCACACAGACCCATAGGCCAGCAGTGCAAGAGGCAGGAGGGAGCCCAGGCCTGGTGACCAGAAGGGTCTGAATTTCCAACGGGACTCAGGCCTGGGCCAGGTGGGCCTCATGCTGGAATTCTCTCCAGTCTGAAGAAACCTCCGGTGGGCCTGGAGCTTTCCCGGACAGACATCCTGCATCCCCACCCCACCCCCCGGACCCCCCTAGGAGGGTGTGTGAGGTAGGGAGGAGGGGCACAAAGGGAGAGGAGAGGAGGGCAGGGTCAGGGAAGCTTCTGGAAGGAGTCACAGCAAGCAGCCCTGGAATCCTATAGCTCTTCCTGAATCCGATAGAATCGACTTTTGACTTATCTTTGGATTATCTGAGCCCCCTGGCTGGCTGATCAAGAATCCGCAGCAAATGCGGTGAGGCTTCCTGGGGTGGGAGGGGGCTGGAAAGCAGGGTCTGCAGACACCCACCCGCCCTGAGAGTCAGGACCCTCCAGCGGGGAGGAGTCTGAGTGGTGGACATTTGTTCTGATTGCCCCTGGGTCGGGGCAGGTCTGAGCTGCATTCAGGGGAAGCTGGAGAAAGGGCCCTCCGGCTCCAAGACCCCATCTGGAATGTGGGTTGGAATGGGGGAGCCCCCGGGTCCCCGGCCCCGTCATCTCCCCGGACTAGGCTCTGCTAGTCTGGGGGAAACTGCAGTGCGGCCCCCTCCCCCTCCCACCAGCCAGCAGGAGGAGAGAGCTTGCCTGACCCAGTTTTCTCTCCATTGCCTGAGAGGAAGGGAAGGAGGCGGGAGGGCTTCTCTGCCTGCGCCCCTGGCGTGGGGCCGGCTGGGGAGGGGAGATCCCTCTGCGGACGCTGGCTCCGTGGCCTGATCCCACCTGACCCCTGGGGACCCAGGGAGGCGGGCAGAGGCCCGACCCTCGTTCTCCGAGCTCTCTCTCCAGCCGGCCTTCCCTCTGGGGGCTCTGACAATGGGTAAGAGGAGGGAGAAAATCAGCAAATAAGAGAGAGCATCCTCACTCCAGCATTTCCTGAAGACACTTGTCTCCATCTTTGAGGGGCAGGCGCAGAGCTATGCAAATCACAGGCAGAAGGACACCCAGCCTCCCTGCAGAAAAGTTCCAGGAGGGCCCCAGCTTTAACCCTCTGTAACCTGGCCCAGCCAGCCTAGTTGGAAGCCCAGGATTGAAGGCTGGGAGAGGGGGTGCGCGGGAAGAGAGAGCGAAATGGAAAGCCGTGGGGAGGTGGAACCCAAAGCCCTCCGAACAGTCATCACCAGATAGATCAAAGGAAGCAGGGGCCCAGAGAGGGGAAGGGACTTACCCAGGACACACAGCATTTGAGATTCAAACCCTGATTTCTGAACAGGTTAGTGCCGCTTCCTCACCTCAAAGTGAATGGGTAGGTCTGAGGTCCAAGGAGAGAGGCAGGAGGGGCAGGACTTCGGGAAAGGGAATTCGCGTTAATAAGGCATTGACTCCGGGCTCCACAGTTTACCCTCCGTCAGCGCTAGGTATTATTATCCCCATTTTACAGAGGAGGAAACTGAGGGTCAGAGAAGTGAAGGTCACCTGCTACTGTGTAGCTGCATTGAGAGATGAGCCCAGCAGTGTCTGGTTCCAAAGGCAAGCTCTTCTCTGTTGTGTTGTGGAGGCTTTGCAGGGTCCCCTTGGAGGATCTGGCTTAGAATAGATTCGCCTTCCAGGCCATCACTCCTTTCCCAACCGCGGTGACTGCTCACGGGTCCTGCCAGGGCTGGGGGCGCTGTCTGCGGTTGCCTCGGCAGGTGCTCCGAACACCAGCCCTGCTGGCTCCGCCTGTGGGGCTCCAAGCATGTTCCCGAACTTCCCCGAGGCTCCGTGTTCTCATTGGTAAAGAGAGAAGAATCAGCACCTCTCCGCAGTTGTGCAGGTCACAGAGGAGGCGTCCAAAGCGCCCCTCGCAGAGCTCAGCACATAGTAGGTGCCGAGAGGCCGCTCTTACTCCTCCCAATCTCTTCGCATCAGACGTGCACGGAGGACTTATTAGGTGCCAGTCATCTCTAGCAAGACGGCGGTGATTGCAAAGCCGGGGCCAGTCCTCCTGTGGGACAAATGACCGCAGAGTGTGAATGTTGGTGGGTGCTTTTGGATGCTGTCGAGTCCCACGAGCGAGACGGGGATCGGGTTGTCCCTCACAACACCCTGTAAGACAGGATCCTCTGTCACACCCATTTTTCACAGGAGGAACCTGGGGCTCAGGGAGGGGCAGGGACTTGTTCAGGGACACACAGCTCCTAAAGTGGCAAGGCTGGGATTCTGGCCCGGGCCTCCTGGACTCCCAAGCCCGTCTCTTAACCATCCCGTTGCATCACCAACCAGGGAAACCCAGCGCTTGGGGCAGCTTGCGTTCTGGGGGTTTGGCCGAGGTGGTGGAAGGAGGCTTCGGGCAAGAGGGACAACTCGAACCGAGCCCTGAAGGAGAAGGGAAATGAGAAAGACCACAGACACACAGCTGGTGTGGGCTGGCCTGAGTGAAGACCCGTATGGCCAGGTGGGGCTGCTCTGTGGGACAGGGGAAGGGTGTCCCAGGGGCTGATGCTTTCTTGTCTCCTGTTTTACAGTGAACTTGCTGGACACATCAACCATCCATGGAGACTGGGGCTGGCTCACGTATCCGGCTCATGGGGTAGGTGATAGGCAGTGGGGCCAGCGTCATCCTCTATGAGGAGA
>NW_024414431.1:0-2689 GCF_014898765.1 Herpailurus yagouaroundi | reverse complement strand
GCGCCTGGAGCCTCCTGGGAGCTAACCCTAACCCTAACCCTACCCCGAACCGAGAACCTCCACCGAAACCTAAGCCTCCCTCGAACCCTAACCCTGCAATTGAGCCGCATTCTGGCATGGGCCCTCACTTCAGCCCTCAAGGGAGATCACGAGACCGGAGTCGCTTCGGCCCTGGCGATGTCCCTGGCCTGAACCCTAAACCTAGCTAAGGCTCTCTCCCCATGGGGACCCCATTCCAACGTCTGACAACATCACTCGTCTGAGGTCCAGAAGCGGTGTAGACTGAGTCGGCATGGAAGCTGGGAGCTCCCCATGTCGTTTCCCAGGCCCGCTGCAGCTACCCGTGAGCATTCAGGAGGCCTCCTCGACCAGGGGACTTTCGACGAGTGTGGCCTTTACAGCCAAAGACGGATCTTGACCGGCACCGTCCCTTGTGCCCTCAACTCAGCCCTTCGCGGAGACCACTGCCCTGCTGTGGGTTCGGCGCCTGGAGCCTCCTGGGTGCTAACCCTAATCCTAACCCTACCCCAAACCGGGACCCTCCACGGAAACCTAAGCCTGCCTCGATCCCTAACCCTGCAATTGAGCCGCCTTCTGGCACGGGCCCTCACTTCAGCCCTCGAGGGAGATCACAAGACTGGAGTCGCTTCCGCCATGGCGACGTCCCTTGCCCGAACCCTAACCCTAGCTAAGGCTCTCTCCCCAAGGGACCCAATTGCAACGTCTGACAACATCACGCGCCTGGAGCCCAGATGCGGGGCAGGCTGACTCGGCATGGAAGCTGGAAGCTCCCCATGTCGTTTCCCATGCCAGCCTGCAGCTGTCCGAGAGGATTACGGAGGCCCCCTCGACCAGGGGGGATCGACGTGTATGGCCTTGGCAGCAAAGATGGATCCTGACCGGCACCGTCCCTTGTGCCCTCAACTCAGACCTTGGCGGAGACTACTGCCCTGCTGAGGGTTCGGCGCCTGGAGCCTCCTGGGAGCTAACCCTAACCCTAACCCTACCCCGAAACTGGAACCTCCACCGAAACCTAAGCCTGCCTCTAACCCTAACCCTGCAATTGAGCCGCCTTCTGGCATGGGCCCTCACGTCAGCCCTCAAGGGAGATCATGAGACTGGAGTCGCTTCGACCCTGGCGACGTCCCTGGCCCGAACCCTAACCCTAGCTAAGACTCTCTCCCCATGGGGACCCCATTCCAACGTCTGACAACATCACTCGTCTGAGGTCCAGAAGCGGTGTAGAGTGAGTCGGCATGGAATTGGGAAGCTCCCCATGTCGTTTCCCTGGCCCGGCTGCAGCTGCCCGTGAGGATTCCGGAGGCCTCCTCGACCAGGGGCGGATCGACGAGAGTGGACTTGGCAGCCAAAGATGGATCCTGACCGGCACCGTCCCTTGTGCCCTCAACTGAGCCCTTCGCGGAGACCACTGCCCTGCTGTGGGTTCGGCGCCTGGAGCCTCCTGGGTGCTAACCCTAACCCTAAACCTACCCCAAACCCGGACCCTCCACGGAAACCTAAGCCTGCCTCGATCCCTAACCCTGTAATTGAGCCCCCTTCTGGCACGGGCCCTCACTTCAGCCCTCGAGGGAGATCACGAGACCGGAGTCGCTTCGGCCCTGGCGACGTCCCTAGCTAGAACCCTAACTCTAGCTAAGGCTCTCTCCCCATGGGACCCAATGGCAACGTCTGACAACATCACGCGCCTGGAGTCCAGATACGGGGCAGGCTGACTCGGCATGGAAGCTGGAAGCTCCCCATGGCGTTTCCCAGGACAGCCTGCAGCTGTCCGAGAGGATTCCGGAGGCCTCCTCGACCAGGGGGGATCGACGTGTATGGCCTTGGCAGCCAAAGATGGATCCTGACCGGCAGCGTCCCTTGTGCCCTCAACTCAGACCTTGGCGGAGACTACGGCCCTGCTGAGGGTTCGACGCCTGGAGCCTCCTGGGAGCTAACCCTAACCCTAACCCTACCCCGAACCGGGAACCTCCACCGAAACCTAACCTCCCTCGAACCCTACCCCTGCAATTGAGCCGCCTTCTGACATGGGCCATCACTTCAGCCCTCAAGGGAGATCACGAGACTGGAGTCGCTTCGGCCGTGGCGACGTCCCTGGCCCGAACCCTAACCCTAGCTAAGGCTCTCTCCCCATGGGGACACCATTCCAACGTCTGACAACATCACTCGTCTGAGGTCCAGAAGTGCTGTAGACTGAGTCGGCATGGAAGCTGGAAGCTTCCCATGTCGTTTCCCAGGCCCGCCTGCAGCTGCCCGTGAGGATTCCGGAGGCCTCCTCGACCAGGGGCGGATCGACGAGTGTGGCCTTGGCAGCCAAAGACGGATCCTGACCGGCACCGTCGCCTGTGCCCTCAACTCAGCCCTTCGCGGAGACCACTGCCCTGCTGTGGGTTCGGCGCCTGGAGCCTCCTGGGTGCTAACCCTAACCCTAACCCTACCCCAAACTGGGACCTCCACGGAAACCTAAGCCTGCCTCGATCCCTAACCCTGCAATTGAGCCACCTTCTGACACGGGCCCTCACTTCAGCCCTCGAGAGAGATCACGAGACCGGAGTCACTTCGGCCCTGGCGACGTCCCTAGCCCGAACCCTAACCCTAGCTAAGGCTCTCTCCCCATGGGACCCAATTGCAACGTCTGACAACATCACGCGCCTGGAGCCCAGATGCGGGT
>NW_024414430.1:0-1418 GCF_014898765.1 Herpailurus yagouaroundi | reverse complement strand
CCCAACAAGTGAGTTTTAAAAACCAGTGCGGCAGACATTGTCCCAGGCTCTGGAAAGTCAGTGAAGACAAGTCAGAGTCTCAGTCTAGGGGAATAGCTCCCGGTGAGGGAGGACTGTGGTAGATGACCCCCTTTTATCCTCTGCTTTCTCCCTCCCCCCCTCCCCTCCCTTCCAAGAACTACTTACCGGAATGAGCCAGAAGTGTTCTCCTCCCAGCTTTCATCCCTCCCATCTCCCATACACAAGTCTCCCCAAGGCCCACCTCTTCATCATTCTCATTGCAAGGTTTTGGGGGGACCCACCAGGGCCTTCATGTTTCAGCGACTGAGATCTTACCACCAGCCACTCCTACCCACGTGTTAGACCCAGGCTGCACGTGGGGCCAACTAGAGATTCTTTTTCACCTTCACCCAGATATTTACCCCACCCTTACTTTCTCCTTCTTTCTTCAGGGTAAGGGGTCACTCCGTTTGTCCACTGCTAATCCCCTCATCGGGCTCAGGTCCCATTCCTTCTCTTCCTCTAGGACCTCCCCGCCCCTCCCTCTTTCTCTCTTCTTACTGGATCTTTCCTCTCAGTGTAATAATCTCTCACTCCCATCTTCAAAGTACTCACCTCGATGCCAGCCAATGCAATTAGACAACAGAAAGCATCTCAAAGCCTTGAAAGGAGGAGATAAAGTTAACACTTGTAGGTGACTGGGTGCTGAAGATGAAGTGATCTAAATAGAAATACAGTTAAGTCAATGAGGCACCAAATTCCTACAGAGTAAATTGCATCCTGATCAGATATTAAAATGGAAGGAAAGACCTTGTTTATAGTAGTATCATAAAAGATAAAGTCCTTTGGGATAGACTTAAGAAATGCTCAAGACCAATATGAAGAACATTGTAAAATTCCTGAAGAACACAGAAGAAGACCTAAAAACATGCTGCGGTCATGGGGTAGTAGACTCAATATCACATTGTGATTTTTGATGTGTTTCTTCACACATTTAATGCAATTCCAATAAAGATATCAACAAAAGAAGACATGTGCCCAGTAAGCGTATAAAAAGAGGCTCGACATCATCAGTCACACCCACTAGAATGGCTAACATTAAAAAGATGGACAATAGCAAGTGTTGGCATGATCACTCTGGAGTTGGTTTGGCAGTTTCTTGACCCAGAAATTCTACTCCTAAGTGTTTACCCAAGTGAAACATATGTCCATACAGAGGCTTGTATATAGACGTTCAAAGGAGCTTTGTTTGATCATCAAAAATGGAAAACTACAAATAAGTAAATTGTGCAGTTATCCACACAGTGGAAGGAGCATGCAGGAAAAAGGTGCCACCCACAGATAGACATAATACAAATGGCTCTCAGCAACACTACAGGGAGAGAAAGAAGCTAGACACAAGAGGGGAATGTGCTTTG
>NW_024414429.1:0-1167 GCF_014898765.1 Herpailurus yagouaroundi | reverse complement strand
GATTGCATTGAATGTGTAGATAGCTTTGGGTAGTATTGACATTTTGACAATATTTATTCTTCCAACCCATGAGCACGGAATGTTTTTCCATTTCTTTATCTTCTTCAAATTCCTTCATAAGCTTTCTATAGTTTTCAGCATGCAGATCTTTTACATCTTTGGTTAGATTTATTCCTCGGTATTTTATGCTTCTTGGTGCAATTGTGAATGAGATCAGTTTATTTGTCTTTCTGTTGCTTCATTATTAGTGTATAAGAATGCAACTGATTTCTGTACATTCATTTTGTTAAGTGCAACTTTGCTAAATTCATGTATCAGTCCTAGCAGACTTTTGGTGGAGTCTATCGGATTTTCCATGTATAATATCATGTCATCTGCAAAAAGTGAAAGCTTCACTTCATCTTTGCCAATTTTGATGCCTTTGATTTCCTATTGTTGTCTGCGTGGTGATGCTAGAACTTCCAACACTACGTTAAACAGCAGCGGTGAGAGTGGACATCCCTGTCGTGTTCCTGATCTCAGGGAAAAAGCTCTCAGTTTTTCCCCACTGAGGATAATGTTAGCTGTGGGCTTTTCATAAATGGCTTTTATGATCTTTAAGTATGTTCCTTCTATCCCGACTTTCTCAAGGGTTTTTATTAAGAAAGGTTGCTGAATTTTGTCAAAGGCTTTTTCTGCATCGATTGACAGGATCATATGGTTCTTATCTTTTCTTTTATTAATGTGACGTATCACGTTGATTGATTTGCGAATGTTGAACCAGCCCTGCAGCCCAGGAATGAATCCCACCTGATCATGGGGAATAATTCTTTTTATATGCTGTTGAATTCGATTTGCTAGTATATTATTGAGAATTTTTATATCCATATTCATCAGGGATATTGGCCTGTAGTTCTCTTTTTTTACTGGGTCTCCGTCTGGTTTAGGAATCAAAGTAATACTGGCTTCATAGAATGAGTCTGGAAGTTTTTGTTCCCTTTCTATTTTTTGGAACAGCTTGAGAAGGATAGGTATTATCTCTGCTTTAAACGTCTGGTAGAACTCTCCTGGGAAGCCATCTGGTCCTGGACTCTTATTTGTTGGGAGATTTTTGATAACTGATTCAATTTCTTTGCTGGTTATGGGTCTGTTCAAGCTTTCTATTTCCTCCTGATTGAGTTTTGGAAG
>NW_024414428.1:0-7618 GCF_014898765.1 Herpailurus yagouaroundi | reverse complement strand
ATTTTTAATTTTCTGAGGAACCTCCACACTGCTTTCCAGAGCGGCTGTACCAATTTGCATTCCCACCAACAGTGCAAGAGGGTTCCCGTTTCTCCACATCCTCTCCAGCATCTATAGTCTCCTGATTTGCTCATTTTGGCCACTCTGACTGGCGTGAGGTGATACCTGAGTGTGGTTTTGATTTGTATTTCCCTGATAAGGAGCGACGCTGAACATCTTTTCATGTGCCTGTTGGCCATTCGGATGTCTTCTTTAGAGAAGTGTCTATTCATGTTTTCTGCCCATTTCTTCACTGGGTTATTTGCTTTTCAGGTGTGGAGTTTGGTGAGCTCCTTATAGATTTTGGAGACTAGCCCTTTGTCCGATATGTCATTTGCAAATATCTTTTCCCATTCCGTTGGTTGCCTTTTAGTTTTGTTGGTTGTTTCCTTTGCTGTGCAGAAGCTTTTTATCTTCATAAGGTCCCAGTAATTCACTTTTGCTTTTAATTTCCTTGCCTTTGGGGATGTGTCGAGTAAGAGATTGCTACGGCTGAGGTCAGAGAGGTCTTTTCCTGCTTTCTCCTCTAAGGTTTTGATGGTTTCCTGTCTCACATTCAGGTCCTTTATCCATTTTGAGTTTATTTTTGTGAATGGTTTTTGTATTGTTATTTTATCAGCTACTGAGAGAAACTAGTTAAATTGCCCAATATAGCTAAGCGTTTTTCCATTTCTTATAATTCTGTCAATTTTTGCTTTGTATATTTTGAAGCTATATAATTAAATGCATTGTAAATTTTAAATTGTAATTGTCTTCCTGGTGCATTGAGCCTTTTATTGTTATAGAGTGAATCTCATTACATATAGTAATTCTTTCTGTATTTAAGTATACTTTGTGTTATGTTAGTTAACCATGCCAGATTTGTTGGTTAGTATTTGTATACCATATCTTTTTTCATCCTTTTAAGATATCTCTTAGTGTCCTTATGTTTTAGATGTGTCTATACATTTATTCTTAGTTTTTATAAATCCAGTTTATCAATTATTATTATATTTATTATAATTGCTGATACATTTTGGTTTAAATATATCACTTTATTTTGTGCTTTTTATTTTTTCCACCTGTTCTATGTGTATTTTTCTCTCCTTTTTGGCTTCTCTTAGGTTAAATATCTTTCAATATTCTAGTTTTATCCTCTACTAGGTGTGAAATTAGGCATTTTGGTTCCATTATTTTAATGATTACTAGAGAAATAACAATATACAAACCTATCAAAGTGCACAATTAATCACTGTTTCCTCTTTGACAATACAAGGCTAACAGTACACTTTTAGTACCATTTAAACTCCTTCCAACTTACATATTAGTTTTGTCATATACTTTAATTATATCTTTATTTTTTTTAAAAATAGCACAAGACATAATTACTGTTTTATATAGTCAGTTTACCCACATAGTTACTACTTTTACTGTTCTTTATTTCTTCTTAAATTGTAGGCCTTCTAGGATCCCTCTAGGATCATTTTCTGTGTATCTAAGGTATATACATTAGACCTTCTTTTAGTGAGGGTCTGCTATTGAAAAGCTCTTTGTTTTGTTTATTTACCATTTATACTTGACGCAGATATAAAATTCTATGTTGGCAATTGTTTTTTGATGCATTGGAGATATTATTCCAGTGTCTTCTGGCTCTCCTTGTTATGTTCAGAAGTCAACTGATAATCTGTCCCTCCTTTGAAAGCAATCTGTCTTCTTTTTCCTTCTGACTTATTTTATAATCTCTTTGACTTTGGGGTTCTGAAGTTTGATTATAATGTATCTAGATACAGATTTCTTTTTATTTATGTTGCTTGGGTTTCCTGAAGCTTCTTAGTTGCTGTGTTGATATCTCTTTTTCATTTCCAGTAAATTTTCATACAGTATCTCTTCATATTCAAATTTCTCTTTCTTCTACTACAGTTCTGATTAACTGATTAAGTCTTCCCACACTACCCTCTTTGCTTCTTAACTTTCCACCTGTATTTCCCAGAGTTTTTTCCTGTAAACATTTTTTTGCCCCATCTTGTAATTCACTAACATTTTACCTATATCTAATTTGCTCTTCAGCATTTCTGCATTGCATCTACTATGAAAGACAATTCCTGATCTTTCTTAGAATGGAATGGTTGCGGGGCGCCTGGGTGGCGCAGTCGGTTAAGCGTCCGACTTCAGCCAGGTCACGATCTCGCGGTCCGTGAGTTCGAGCCCCGCGTCGGGCACTGGGCGGATGGCTCAGAGCCTGGAGCCTGTTTCCAATTCTGTGTCTCCCTCTCTCTCTGCCCCTCCCCCGTTCATGCTCTGTCTCTCTCTGTCCCAAAAATAAAATAAAACGTTAAAAAAAATAATAAATAAATAAATAAATAAAAAAAGAATGGAATGGTTGCCATTCACTCATTCATTTGTTCAATTAATACTGAGTACATGCTATGTTTCAGGCACAGTGGATGAATAAACTTGGATATACAGTAGTGAATAAAGCAGACAAGACCCCTGCCCTCATGGAGCTCACAGTCTAGTGGAAAGAGCATACATTTAACAGGTAATTAAACATGCACACTCATTTCATATTGTAGTAAATATGATGAAAGAGAAACACAAAATTCCGGGAGAGAGAATGGGTGTTGGAGCTTTCACTGTGCCTCATTTACCTCCACAAAAGCTTGCACCGTGATTTATTGTAATTGTCTGATACCTGTGGCTATTATTCCTTGGCTACCAACATGTCTTTTGTCTGACACTATTCCACTTTGAGCCGTCATCCCTAATAAGGATAGACCCAAGTTTGCCTCTGCATCCCTTTCTCCTCGCCACCTTGCTGACTTAGCATGGCATGAGTCACTCTTGCTCTGAAAAACGAAGTTCTGAGAAAACTGACCCAATGAAGATATGACAGAAAAATAAAACTCCTAGCGTAAGGGATTTGGAGCATGTAGGGGTGGAAAAATCACCCTGAAGTTGTCAGATGAACCTGATCCAGATAAAATACTCTGTGCTTAGATGAGCAAACAGATAGTGAAGTAAATAAAAGTACACTTTGAGTACTGTTTGAAACAGTGGCACATAAATACTTCCAGTGCCTTGAGAAAAGTCCTCACCATAACAATAGAGATCTCGTGACAAAAACAAACCTAAGTATTTGGACTGTGAAAAAACAGAAGACCGAACATGCAGTCAATGAATCCACATTTTCTGTATCACTATAGTCTGGAAAATAAGCCATTATATCCTTAGGGTTTCAGGATCTTAGAAGAAGTCCTAAAGTGACAGGAAAGGGCCTTCTAGTGTCTTCCTCAAGCCAAGGGCTTGGCATTTACAATTAAAATCTCTGCAATACCAGCTGTATGGTCGTAGGGAGAGTATTTAATCTTCCTCACTTTGAGCTCAATTTCTCATCATAAAATTTGAATAATAATGGGCCTTCTAGAGGGTTTTAATACTTAATCTATGTAAGCATTATCATTTTATAATATATAATTTTCAGCACCCAGTTCAGTGTTGAGCATATATTAGATGCTCAATAAATGTTTATTGTTCAATCAGCTATACTTTATTATTGAGGCCTCTCTCAAATAGTGAGGATGCTTCCCTAAGATAAATGGTAGTTGGTCTCTGTAGATGGTCTCTGCAGCCCCACAGAGGTTTTCAGAGGCCTGGTGACCAAGTCTGCAAAGAGTGACACAAGGGCATTCCAAGACACATACTCTTAGCTAAGACCCCCAAGCATGGAAAGGAAAAGACTTCCTCCATTTACCTGGGCCAAGTGCCTTGCTTTATTTATTTAAATAAAAAAAGCAAAAGCACTGGCTCATGCATATTAACATTCTTAGTCAAGGTGAGCTAAAATGAAAACTCAGGCTGGCTAGAGGAGCTTTGCTAACCACATGCTCAACATAGAAGGTTGTGATAGACATGAGCTGGAGGCAAGAACAGCAATAAATAGGTTACACATTAGCAGGCTGGGGACACAACATCCTGACTTTGTGCCTTCCAAGACCCTACCATATCATGGCCTTGTGGTTTCCAAGACCCCAGGGCTAGCAGACCAAGAGCCACCAGTGCAATACATGCATTATCCCCTTCCATTTCTGTGTTAGGGTAACCCCTAGACTCATTATAATACATTTGTATTGCAATTTTAGTCCCCCCATGGGGAAGGCTGCCATGACTGTTCTGGTACAAATCTCCCAGCTTGTAGGAAGAATCCCCCAAATGATTGGAAGCAGCCTTCATTAGAGACCACCCTCCATGACCCAAGCCCACCCCACTTTCACATAAAAGAAAAAGACCCCTGTAGCCTCGGGTTAGTTGCCTCCTCTGGACCTGCACACTCTCCCTACTTGAGAGTGTAGTGTCTTTTTTTTTTTTTTTTCTCAACGTTTTTATTTATTTTTGGGACAGAGAGAGACAGAGCATGAACGGGGGAGGGGCAGAGAGAGAGGGAGACACAGAATCGGAAACAGGCTCCAGGCTCCGAGCCATCAGCCCAGAGCCTGACGCGGGGCTCGAACTCCCGGACCGCGAGATCGTGACCTGGCTGAAGTCGGACGCTTAACCGACTGCGCCACCCAGGTGCCCTGAGAGTGTAGTGTCTTAATGAACTGCTTTGTGCTTTGCTACTTTCCTTCTGGCTGTCTTTTTTGTTGTTGTTGTTTATTTATTTATTTTTAATTTTTTTTTAATGTTTATTTATTTTTGAGACAGAGTCAGAGACAGAGACAGAGTGCAAGCAGGGGAGGGACAGAAGGAGGGGGAAGAAACAGAATCCAAAGCAGGCTCCAGGCTCTGAGCTGTCAGCACAGAGCCCTATGCGGGGCTCAAACAGATGAACCACAAGGTCATGACCTGAGCCAAAGCTGGACACTCAACCGACTCAGCCACCGAGGCGCCCCTGGTTGTCTTTAATCAAGCACAGATCCTCATGTAAATCTTCCACGGGAATCCACGAACTAAGACCTCCATTCATACAATGCAGACTCTCCCACCAATAACAGTTGCATGGCATTAGCTTTCCACAGCAGACCACTTACCCAGTCCCAGGCCCCATGAATGAATCTCTTTCCTGACCAGAGTTCTATCCCACACCATGGTGGTCTTCAGTGAGTTCATATGTTTTAACTTTCTCCATGCAGCATTCTGTCATCTGCTTTACCTCTATAGCTATGAAATGTCCAATCATAAACTGTCAGAGTATGGGGTAGGGTGCTGCCCACCAGGTCATCATTTCCGGCTGCTTCCTTGAGTGTTTAATGGAACCTTCAGCTCTACAGGAAACTCTGCTCTTGGTGGCATAGTACATGGGGTAGAAGGAGGCTCCCTCTGAACTGCACTTGGTCTCAAACTAGTCTGTGGCACAGAATAAGAAGGGATTCTCAGGGAAGGAAAGAGACATTCTGCAGGGCTCCCCACCTGAAAGGGTAAAGTTCACCTTAGAAATTCTGCTGGAAAATTTGATGGACCTAATCAATAAATCATCTAAAATTCAAGGAGATTTGTTCTTATCACAAAGAAAAATATGGTCAGAATTTTTTCTTCTCAAAACAGCCTAAGTCACTCTTTGGAAAGGAAGTTTGATATTTACAATTATGGGTTTCTTAATAATCAGTTGGCAACAATTTTATAAATCAAGAATGGAGACAGAATTAAACACTCAAATATGACTTTGGTACATCATGGTTAAGGTCGATACCATGACAGTAAAATAGTTAATCTTGGGTTCACAGCTGTGGGGTAAAAGAGAAAAAAATAGTTGATTTCCTGAAAGCTAAACACTAGGCCCTCTCTCTAATCCCAGACCACATTATCCTGATAAATAAGGAAGTTGTGCTTATTAACAGGAGCTTAATAAGATTGCATCCCCCCATTAGTATCCTGAAGACATTGGCAGCTTTCCTCTCTAGCAACAAACTGTGGTAAGCAAGTCACAGTCATTTCCTGCCCTGTCCTTGACTCCTGGCTGCAGCCTGTGGACATGGATGACCAGGGCATGGAGCTACATGATTCATCTATCTTCTAGCGTATGGATATGAGGGCAGCACCATCTCACAGGAAAGCACAATTTTGTTTTTTAATTTTGTTTAATGTGCTTCTGGAACAGCACAAGCTGTCCCTATTCTGAGGCTGGAGAATTTGATTTCCTCTCTTGCCTGTGGAAATGGTCTCAGTGTCTGACCCTATTTAATCACAGAATGTTAATACTAACCTAAGATGGCTGACTGGAGGCCCTCCCTGGGCCATGGCAGAGAGCAGTGCTAATCTTTCTCACTGAACCTAAACCCAACCTCAAAATACAGAACTCTTGGCAACCCTGCCAATCAGAGTAGGCATGTCTGATTAAAATCACCACATATTTCCTCAGTTAGACAATGCATATTATTTTTTCACTAGGAGAGTGAAAAAACAGCACTGGAAATCTACTAAGGGAAGAGAACAACTAGCAACAGTGATGTATACTCTTCTGACACTCTTTTCAAGGGCTACTTTCAAATCCCCCCACCAAATCCCTAACTCCTCAGTCAGAATCGAGTATATTATATATTTATATTCCTGCAGCCTTGGGGGAATGAAGGAAGAAGGGTGATGCCTATTGTGGAATGAAGCACAGAGGAGACAGGACCACAGATGCTGAAGGAAATGGTAGAAGCCAGGAAACAGTAGAGGGGCAGGTTGCAGTGTGGATAAACTCAGAGAGAGCAGACACAAGAGAATCCTGCAGGCAAGGGGGCAGGGAACGGGGAAATAGGTGGATTGGGGCTGAGGGCCTTGGAGCTGTTATATGGGAAGAGGTTTTCCAAGTAGTAGATATTTATTTGTTTAACACATCTGTGGTGATAATTCATGTATAATCTAGTACCTTGACTTTTTTGCAAAATATAATCTCAGAAGTACTTTCTATGTTAATACATTATCTTCAAAAATATCATTTCCAATGGTGTCAGAATAGTCTACTGAGCAAATATGCTCTGGTTTATTTGATATTTCCCCATACTAGACTATTTTAAATACATTCAAACTTTTAGCTATAAAGGATGATAATGCTATGAATATCTTTATAAGGTTTTTTTTATCATAGGGTAATTCCCTCATGGTGCATTATGAGCAATGGAATTTACCTGGTCAAATGGTATGAAATTTTTGCACTTTTGATAAATATTGATATAGTTTCTATTTCCACCAATACTGATGGGGATCCCAGTTACTCTGCACAAGGGAAGCTGTCTATTAACTTCCACTTATTTCCTGGAGGGAGATGTTCTTAGACTGACAGGTATTTTTAGAGGATTACATTCTTAGAGGTATAATTGCTAAGTCAAAAGGTACACATATTTGAATTTGGGGGAGACAATGCCAAATTGCCTTCCAAATAGGCTATACCATTTAAACTCTCAACCACAATGTTATTATATCAACCACATACATTCATTTCTCCTATCGTTGCAGACTATGGGTACTTTGCCCATTATTCTATTAAGTTGTTCATATTTTACTTGTTTATTTACAGAAGGCCTCTAAATATTACCAAAATATATTGCCTGTAATGTATATTGCAAATGTTTCCTTTTTGTCTTCTTTGTTTTTAATGCCTTGTATTGTACAGAGATTT
>NW_024414427.1:0-7121 GCF_014898765.1 Herpailurus yagouaroundi | reverse complement strand
CACCGCCTCGCCGCCCTTCCTACCCTCTTCCGTGGGCCTCTCGTCTGTGCTTGGCTCCGGCGACTCCGTTCTGCTAATCCTCTGGCGGTTTTCTGGGTTATTTAGGCTGGTGTAGGTGGAATCTAAGTGATCAGCTGGACGCGAGGTGAGCCCAGTGTCCTCCTACGCCGCCATCTTCCCTCTCCTCTGCCAAGAGACTCATTTTAGACCTGAGGACACCTTCAGGTTGATAGTGAGGAGATGGAGAACTATCTATCCTGCTACTGGAAGTGAAAATAAAGCTGGAGTAGCCATACTTATATCAGACAAACTAGACTTTAAATTAAAGTCTATAACAAGACATGAAGAAAGGCATTATATAATTTCAGGGTGTATCCATCAGGAAGAGCTAACAATTATAAATGTGTATCCACGAATTCAGCAGCCCCCAAATATATAAAACAATTAATCACAAAAATAAGCAACCTTATTGATAAGAATGAGGTAATTGTAGGGGACTCTAATACCCCACTTGCAGCAATGGATAGATCATCTAGACACAGGATCAATAAAGAAAAAAGGGCCTTGAATGATACATTGGGTTAGATGGGCTTGACAGATATATGTAGAACTCTGCATCCCAAAGAAACAGAATATGCTTTCTTCTCGAGTGCACATGGAACATTCTCCAAGATAGATCACATACCAGGTCACAAACACCCTTCATAAGTATAAAAGAATTGAGATCCTACCATGCAAACTTTCAGATCACAATGCTATGAAACTTGAAATCAACCACAAGAAAAAGTCTGGAAAACCTCCAAAAGCATGGAAGTTAAAGAACACCCTACTAAAGAATGAATGGATCAACCAGACAATTAGGGAAGAAATTTAAAAATATATGGAAACAAGTGAAAATGAAAAGACAACAATCCAAATGCTTTGGGATGCAGCGAAGGCAGTCCTGAGAGGAAAATACATCGCAATCCAGGCCTATCTCAAGAAACAAGAAAAATCCCAAATACAAAATCTAAAAGCACACCCAAAGGAAATAGAAGCAGAATAGCAAAGACACCCCAAACCCAGCAGAAGAAGAGAAATAATAAAGATCAGAGCAGAGATAAACAATATAGAATCTAAAAAAAAAAAACAACAAAAAAAAAACACACCAAAAAACAGTAGAGCAAATCAATGAAACCAAGAGTTGTTTTTTTGAAAAAATAAACAAAATTGAGAAACCTGTAGCCAGGCTTCTCAAAAAGAAAAGGTAGATGACCAAATAGATAAAATCACGAATGAAAATGGAATTATTACAACCAATTCCTCAGAAACACAAGCAATTATCAGGGAATACTGTGAAAAATTATATGCCAACAAACTGGAAAACCTGGAAGAAATGGACAAATTCCTAAGCGCCCACAACTTCCAAAACCTAAACAGGAAGAAATAGAAAACTTGAACAGACCGGTGAAAAAAAGGAAACAGTTATCAAAAATCTCCCAACAAATAATATTCCAGGACAAGATGGCTTCCCTGGGGAATTCTACCAGACATTTAAAGTAGAGATAATACCTATCCTTCTTAAGCTATTCCAAAAAATAGAAATGGAAGGAAAATTTCCAGACTCATTCTATTAAGCCAGCATTACTTTCACTTCCAAACCAGGGACCCAGCCAATACAGAGAACTACAGGCCAATATCCATGATGAATACAGATGCAAAAATTCTCAACAAGAAACTAGCACATTGAGTTCAACAGCATATAAAAAGAATTACTCACCATCATCAAGTGGGATTCATTCCTGGGCTGCAGGGCTGGTTCAATATTTGCAAATCAATCAATGTGATACATCACATTAATAAAAGAAAAGATAAGAATGATATGATTCTGTCAATCGATGCAGAAAAAGCATTTGACAAAATACAGCATCCTTTTAAATAAAAACCTTGAGACAGTTGGGATACAAGGAACATACTTAAACATCATAAAAGCCATTTATGAAAAACCCACAGCTAATATAATCCTCAACGGAGGAAAATTGAGAGCTTTCTCCCTGAGATCAGGAACACGACAGGGATGTCCACTCTCTCCGCTGTTGTTTATCATAGTGTTGGAAGTCCTAGCATAAGAAATCAAGCAACAAAATGAAATCAAATGCATCAAAATTGGCAAAGATGAAGTCAAACTTTCACTTTTTGCAGATGACATGATAATCTACATGAAAACCCGACAGACTCCACCAAAAGTCTGCTAGAAGTGATACATGAATTCAGCAGAGTTGCAGAATACAAAATTAATGTACAGAAATTGGTTGATTTTTATACACCAATAATGAAACAACACAAATACAAGTAAAGAACAGATCTCATTCACAATTCCACCAAGTATCATAACATACATAAGAATAAACCTAACCAAAGATGTAAAAGATCTGTATGCTGCAAACTATAGAAAGTTTATATAGAAAATTGAAGAAGATACAAAGAAATGGAAAAACCTTCCATGCTCATGGATTGGAAGAATAAATATTGTTAAAATGTCAATACTACCCAAGGCAATCTACACATTCAATGCAATCCCCGTTAAAATTGCACCAGCATTCTTCTCGAAGCTAGAACAAGCAATCCTAAAATTTGTATGGAACCAGAAAGATCCTGAATAGCCAAAGTAATATTGATGAAGAAAACCAAAATGGGAGGCATCACAATACCAGACATTAGCCTCTACTACAAAGCTATAATCATCAAGACAGTATGGTATTGGCACAAAAATAGACATAGACCATTGGAATGCAATAGAGACTCTAGAATTTCATCCACAAATGTATGGCCAACTAATCTTTGACAAAACAGGAAAGAATATCCAATGGAAAAAGGAAAGTCTCTGTAACAAATGGTGCTAGGAGAACTGGACAGCAACATCCAGAATAATGAAACCTGACCACTTTCTTACACCATTCACAAAATAAACTCAAAATGGATGAAGGACCTGAATGAAGACAGGAATCTATCAAAGCCCTAGAGGAGAAAGCAGGAAAAAATCTCTCTGACCTCAGCTACAGCAATTTCTTACTCGACATCTCTCCAAAGATAAGGGAATTAAAAGCAAAAATGAACTATTGGGACCTCACGAAGTTAAAAAGCTTCTGCACTGCAAAGGAATAATCAACAAAACTAAAAGGCAATCGACGGAATGGGAAAATATATTTGCAAATGACATATCAGACAAAGGGCTAGTATCCAAAATCTATAAAGAGCTCACCAAACTCCACACCCAAAAAACAAATAATCCAGTGAAGAAATGGGCAGAAGACATGAATAGACACGTCTGTAAAGGAGACATCTAGATGACCAACAGGCATGAAAATATGCTCAACGTCACTCCTCATCAGGGAAATACAAATCAAAACCAAACTGAGATACAATCTCATACCAGTCGGAGTGGCTAAACTGAACACATCAGAAGACTATAGATGCTGGAGGATGTGGAGAAATGGGAACCCTCTTGTACTAATTGTTGGCGGGAATGCAAACTGGTGCAGCCAGTCTGGAAAACAGTGTGGAGTTTCCTCAAAAAATTTAAAATAGATCTATCCTATGACCCAGAAATAGCACTGCTAGGAATTTACACAAGGGATACAGGAATACTGATGCATAGGGGCACTTGTACTCCAATGTTTATAGCAGCACTTTCAACAATAGCCAAATTATGGAAAGCTTAAATGTCTATCAACTGATGATTGGAGAAAGAAGATGTGGTTTTTATATAAAATGGAATACTTCACTCATCATCAGGGAAATGTAAATCAAAACCACAATGAGATACCACCTTATACCTGTCAGAATGGCCAACTTTAGTCACTCAGGTAACAACAGATGTTGGCGAGGATGCGGAGAAAGATCTGTTTTGCATTTTTGGTGGAAATCCAAGCTGGTGCATCCACTTTGGAAAACAGTAAAGAAGTTCCTCAAAAATTAAAAATAAAAATGCCCTTTGACCCAGCAATACACTACTAGGTATTTATCCAAGGGATACAGGTGTGCTGTTTCGAAGGGACACATACACTCCCATGTTTATAGCAGCACTATCAACAATAGCCAAAGTATGGAAAGAGCCCAAATGCCCATCGATGAATGAATGGATAAAGAAGAAGTGGTATATACATACAATGGAGTATTACTCGGCAATCAAAAAGAATGAAATCTTGCCATTTGCAGCGACATGGATGGAATTGGAGGGGATTATGCTAAGTGAAATTAGTCGGTCAGAGAAAGACAAAAATCATATGACTTCACTCATTGAGGACTTTAAGAGATAAAACATATGAACATAAGGGAAGGGAAACAAAAATAATATAAAAACAGGGAGGGGGACAAAACAGAAGAGATTGATAATATGGAGAAAAAAATGAGGGTTACTACAGGAGTTGTGGGAGGGGAAGAATGGGCTAAATGGGTAAGGGACACTAAGGAATGTATTCCTGAAATCATTGTTGCACTGTATGTTAACTAATTTGGATGTAAATTTTAATAACATACATATATACATATATATACATATATATGTGTGTGTGTGTGTGTGTATATATATACTCACACACACACACACACACACACACACACACACACACTAGAATACTACCTGGCAATGAAAAAGAATGAAATATGGCCCTTTGTAGCAACGTGGATGGAACCGGAGAGTATTATGCCTTGTGAAATAAGTCAGGCAGAGAAAGACAGATACCATATGTTTTCACTCATATGTGGATCTTGAGAAACTTAACAGAGGACCATGGGGGAGGGGAAGGGGCGAAAAGTTACAGAGGGAAGGAGGCAAACCATAAAAGACCCTTAAATACTGAGAACAAATTGAGGGTTGATGGGTGGTGGGGGAGAGGGGAAAGTGTGTGATGGGTATTGAGGAGGGCACCTGCTGGGATGAGCACTGGGTGTTGTATGGAAACCAACTTGACAATAAATTGTATAAAAAAAATAATGAGGTGGGATGTCAGGCAAAAAAAAAAAAGAAAGAAAGAAAATTTCAAAAGGCATAACATATATGTAATTGGAAAACCATAAGGATGACAAAAAGAGAAGAAAGGAGGAGAAATATGTGAGGTAATAACTGCTAATAACTTTTAAAAATTAATGACTTAAACCAAAACACAGGATCTCAAGATTACATAAGCAGGATAAGAAACTATCTCTAGGGGCGCCTGGGTGGCGCAGTCGGTTAAGCGTCCGACTTCAGCCAGGTCATGATCTCGCGGTCCGTGAGTTCGAGCCCCGCGTCAGGCTCTGGGCTGATGGCTCAGAGCCTGGAGCCTGTTTCCGATTCTGTGTCTCCCTCTCTCTCTGCCCCTCCCCCATTCATGCTCTGTCTCTCTCTGTCCCAAAAATAAATAAATGTTGGAAAAAAAATTTAAAATAAAATAAAATAAAATAAAAAAGTCTTAAAGAAGCTGAGGTGAGGGAGAACACTTTACTGTTGTGGTCACTCTTGAGAAGCAGGATGGACCTCACCCGAACCAAATTTGCTTTGGATAATGAGACTTTCTGATGAGAAAAATGGCTCCCAAAAAGATCCAAAAATGTCTTGCAAATGCAATGAAAGGAGACTGGCTTGAGGTTTTCATGGTGGCTGGGAGATAGGACTGGAGTGAGAGCTCCTGCATGCATTCAGGAGTTTGTATAGCTTGAACTTGCAGTGGTGTGAAGGAAGACAGCACTGAGACTTTTTCATCAGTTTCCCAAGATTTGGAGAAAGATTGGAAGAAGGAGGCATGAGACTTAAAAGCTGTGATCATTGAAACATTAAAAGACATGAGGTCAGACTCTATTATACTTACCTACAGAGGAGCCAGGATAAGAATTACAGTGGGCTTATCATCAGAAACCCTGAATAGAAGAGGACAGTGGAGTGAAATATTTAAAAAGTTGAAAGAAAGTAAACCTGTTAATGTAGAATTCTACACCTTGGAAAATTATTCTTCAAAAGTGAAAGAGAAAAAAAAAAAACCTTCCTCATACAAAAATTGAGGCAATTGATTGCAGGCAGAGCACTCTGCAAAGAAATTTTAAAAGAATTTCCTCAGGCATAAGGAAATGATACAAGCCAGAAATATCGATTGATATTTTTAAAAAATAAGGGAATTGAAGAAGGAATAAGTAAAGGTAAAATAAAATCTTTCATTTATCTTATTCTTAATTTATAAACAAAACTGTTTAGAGTAATAATAGTAGCAATGTATTCGGTGCTTATGGGTAAGTGTAATAAATGAGAGTGATATCAGACGCAAGGAAGGGAGGAATCATGGAATAAGTCTGGTGTAAAGTACTTATACTACACATGAAGTGGCATACTGTTATTTGAAGGTAGACTTAGACTAACATGTATATTTTAAGACCTTCCACTCTCATCTCCAATATTTAAAGATTTGGAAATAGTCGCTCTCATGCATACAAATAGGAAAAAAAAAACACTGGAAAAATTAAAATCAAAGATTTTTTTTTTATGAGACCAATCAGAAAACTAAAATTATAGGGCAAACTGCTACCCTAACAACTGGAGAGGCAGGCAAATATAGACAAACACAGTCAAGATCAGTAATTGATAGATCAAGCAGACAGAAAATCAGTAAATATATAGATTACTTGAATAGCACTATCAATCAATTTGATCCGATAGTTAGAGACCATTTCATCCAACAACAGCAAAACACACATCCTTCTTGAGCTCACATGGAGCATCTGCCAATATAGAGATCATATTCTGGGATACAAAATATACCTGAACAAATTTAAAATAATAAAAGTTATATGAAGTATGTTCTTGAAACACTCTGAAATCAAATAAAACCAGTAACAGAAAGATAACTGGAAAAACCAAATATGTGGATATTAAACAACACACTTTTAAATAACACATATTTCAAGTCTCAAGAAAAACAAAGGTTGAACTAAATGGAAATAAAAATAAAAGAATTATTGGGATGCAGTGAATGCAGTGCTTGGAGGAAAATTTACAGTACTAATTGCATGTATGGAAAAATAAGGATTTAAATTCAATAATCTAAACTGCTACAGCAGAGATATAGAGAAAGTAAAGAAATTTAAACCTAAAACAAATAAATATGCTTTTA
>NW_024414426.1:0-2905 GCF_014898765.1 Herpailurus yagouaroundi | reverse complement strand
CAAGAGGTTAGAGTGGGAGAGAGCCAAAGCATAAGAGACTGTTGAGAACTGAGAACAAACTAAGGGTTGATGGGGGGTGGGAGGGAGGAGAGGGTGGGTGATGGGTATTGAGGAGGGCACCTTTTGGGATGAGCACTGGGTGTTGTATGGAAACCAATTTGACAATAAATTTCATATATAAAAAAAATGTCAAAAAAAAAAAGAAAGATTATGAAGGAAATTGAAGAAGATACAAAGAAATGGAAAAACATTCCATGCTCAGGATTGTAAGAATAAATGTTGTCAAAATGTCAATACTACCCAAAGCTATCTACACATTCAATGCAATCCCAATCAAAATTGCACCAGCATTCTTCTTGAAATGAGAACAAGCAATCCTAAAATTCATGGAACCACAAAAGGCCCCGAATAGCCAAAGTAAATTTGAAGAAGAAGACCAAAGCAAGAGGCATCACAATCCCAGACTTTAGCCTCCACTAAAAACCTGTCATCATCAAGACAGCATGGTATTGGCACAAAAACAGACACATAGACCAATGGAATAGAATAGAAACCCCAGAACTAGACCACACAAGTATGGCCAACTAATCTTTGACAAAGCAGGAAACAATATCCAATGGCAAAAGGACAGTCTCTTTTTTTTTTTTTATGTGCTTTTCATTTTTTATTTTTATTTATTTTTTATTATTATTATTATTTTTTTTATTTATATATGAAATTTATTGTCAAATTGGTTTCCATACAACACCCAGTGCTCATCCCAAAAGGTGCCCTCCTCAATACCCATCACCCACCCTCTCCTCCCTCCCACCCCCCATCAACCCTCAGTTTGCTCTCAGTTCTCAACAGTCTCTTATGCTTTGGCTCTCTCCCACTCTAACCTCTTTTTTTTTTTTCCTACCCTCCCCCATGGGTTCCTGTTGAGTTTCTCAGGATCCACATAGGAGTGAAACCATATGGTATCTGTCTTTCTCTGTATGGCTTATTTCACTTAGCATCACACTCTCCAGTTCCATCCACGTTGCTACAAAAGGCCATATTTCATTTTTTCTCATTGCCACGTAGTATTCCATAGTGTATATAAACCACAATTTCTTTATCCATTCATCAGTTGATGGACATTTAGGCTCTTTCCATAATTTGGCTATTGTGGAGAGTGCTGCTATGAACATTGGGGTACAAGTGCCCCTATGCATCAGTACTCCTGTGTCCCTTGGATAAATTCCTAGCAGTGCTATTGCTGGGTCATAGGGTAGGTCTATTTTTAATTTTCTGAGGAACCTCCACACTGCTTTCCAGAGTGGCTGCACCAATTTGCATTCCCACCAACAGTGCAAGAGGGTTCCCGTTTCTCCACATCCTCTCCAGCATCTATCGTCTCCTGATTTGTTCATTTTGGCCACTCTGACTGACGTGAGGTGATATCTGAGTGTGGTTTTGATTTGTATTTCTCTGATGAAGAGCGACGTGGACCATCTTTTCATGTGCCTGTTGGCCATCTGGATGTCTTCTTTAGAGAAGTGTCTATTCATGTTTTCTGCCCATTTCTTCACTGGGTTATTTGCTTTTCGGGTGTGGAGTTTGGTGAGCTCTTTATAGATTTTGGATACTAGCCCTTTGTCCGATATGTCATTTGCAAATATCTTTTCCCATTCCGTTGCTTGCCTTTTAGTTTTGTTGGTTGTTTCCTTTGCTGTGCAGAAGCTTTTTATCTTCATAAGGTCCCAGTAAGTCATTTTGCTTTTAATTCCCTTGCCTTTCGGGATGTGTCGAGTAAGAGATTGCTACCGCTGAGGTCAGAGAGGTCTTTTCCTGCTTTCTCCTCTAAGGTTTGGATGGTTTCCTGTCTCACATTCAGGTCCTTGATCCATTTTGAGTTTATTTTTGTGAATGGTGTGAGAAAGTGGTCTACTTTCAACCTTCTGCATGTTGCTGTCCAGTTCTCCCAGCACCATTTGTTAAAGAGACTGTCTTTTTTCCATTGGATGTTCTTTCCTGTTTTGTAAAAGATGAGTTGGCCACACGTTTATGGGTCTAGTTTTGGGGTTTCTATTCTATTCCATTGGTCTAAGTGTCCGTTTTTGTGCCAATACCATGTTGTTTTGATGATTACAGCTTTGTAGTAGAAGCTAAAGTCTGGGAATGTGATGCCTCCTGCTTTGGTCATCTTCTTCAAAATTACTTTGGCTATTCGGGGCCTTTTGTGGTTCCATATGAATTTTAGGATTGCTTGTTCTAGTTTTGAGAAGAATGCTGGTGCAATTTTGATTGCAATTGCATTGAATGTGTAGATAGCTTTGGGTAGTATTGACATTTTGACAATATTTATTCTTCCAATCCATGAGCAGCGAATGTCTTTCCATTTCTTTAAATCTTCTTCAATTACCTTCATAAGTTTTCTATAGTTTTCAGCATACAGATCTTTTACATCTTTGGTTAGATTTATTCCTAGGTATTTTACGCTTCTTGGTGCAATTGTGAATGGCATCAGTTTCTTTATTTGTCTTTCTGTTGCTTCATTGTTAGTGTATAAGAATGCAACTGATTTCTGTACATTGATTTTGTATCCTGCAACTTTGCTGAATTCATGTATCAGTTCTAGCAGACTTTTGGTGGAGTCTATCGGATTTTCCATGTATAATATCATGTCATCTGCAAAAAGCAAAAGCTTGACTTCATCTTTGCCAATTTTGATGCCTTTGATTTCCTTTTGTTGTCTGATTGCTGATGCTAGAACTTCTAGCACTATGTTAAACAACAGCGGTGAGAGTGGACATCCGTGTCATGTTCCTGATCTCAGGGAAAAAGCTCTCAGTTTTTCCCCGTTGAGGATGATGTTAGCTGTGGGCTTTTCATAAATGGCTTTTATGATCTTTAAGTATGTTCCTTCTATCCCGACTTTCTC
>NW_024414425.1:0-3867 GCF_014898765.1 Herpailurus yagouaroundi | reverse complement strand
GAGATCAAGAGTCAGGCTGCACTGAGGGAGCCAGCAGATGCCCAGGTCCGCCCTGTTCACTGCTAGGCCAGGGCACCTCAGCTTTTCTCGAGGCACACTCGGGATTCACCCACACCCTCGTGTACCGCCCCAGAGCCCGCCCCCAACCATGCAGCTTGCCGGGTTCATTACAGGGGCCCGGGGTGCGGCTACAGTCGGAGGTCATTACACCCCACCAGCCCTCCAAGCCCTGTACTCTCATGTCTCATGTCCCGGACCTCGCCGCAGCGCCCCCTGTTGCCGTGTCCCCTGCCCGCAGGCGTGCGTAGGGGCTCCGCGTCCGCGCAGGACATTGGGCACCGCGTAGCCAGGCGACACACTTACTTGGAAAAGTCGGAAGGAAGGTACCTTCAGCGCCCTCCTCAGGGGCACCAGCTTCCCGTATTAGGCTTCCCGCACTGGGCACACGCACGGGCCCTGGGCAAGGTGCGGAACCCGTGAATATTTCATGTCTGGAGCCGCCGGCTGCCTCCCCCGCGCACATGCGTGCCCAGTCCTCCCTCTCACAGGCTCCTTGTTTATTTGTTTAATGAATTATTTATCTATGCCCCCCCCTTCCCTGCTGGTCTCCCCCTCCCCCAGCCCCTAGCCTCCATGATTTATTGAACACAGCTCAGCTCTGTGGTTGCCACCCTGCGTCCTGGGAGCCGCCTTGGGCCACGCACCACCTGAGTACTCCCTCTGCCCCCGACCTGTTCTGCTCCCGGCTTCCCTGGTCCCAGGAGCGGGGGCAGGAGTGAGGCACCGCATTCAGAGAGCTCCCCGGGGCCAGAATCCAGTGTCCCTGGAGAGAACACGGGGGCCATAGGTGTACCAGCAAGACTCAGGGGCCCAGGGAGATTCAGGCTGAGCCTGGAGGTGAAAGGAAGGGGGGCTGAGGCCCTAGGGGGAGGACCAGCCCCGTGGAGGGAACCCCAGCCCCAGAGAGGTCGCTGCCCTACAGCCAAGTGCCCGTCAGGGCCCAGGCCTTTGACACCAGTGTTTCAAACTATAGCTTGTGACCCTTTGGGGTGGCGAAATCAAGAATAAATTTGAGGGGTCTCAACCAGGCCTTTATTTTCTTTAAAAAAGATTTAAAATTAGAACAGGAGACAAATACCAGAGTGCATCCTCTGCAGTAAGGCTAAGTATTGTCTCATGAAACGTATTGTTCCGGTTATATGTGAATGTGTGTGCGTGTGCGTGTGTGTGTGTGTGTGTGTGTGTGTGTGTGTGTGTGTTGTACTGTAAAATCCACATCTTACTGTGGGTCACCGTCAGGAAAGGTCTGAGTCACAGATATAAATGGAGGCCTAGAACCCACAGAAAGAGGCCTAGGCTCAGATCCGGTGCCAGGCATGGGGACAGTGGCCCTGATCTTATGCACAGAGGCCCAATCCCTAGAGAAGCCAAGACCCTGTGACCAGAGGCCAACGGGCAGGTCTCTGCAGCACTGCTGGAGGTGTCAAATCCCATGTCAAGACTGCCACACAGTTGTGCAGTTCGTGCATGGCACAAAGGAGTCACCCAAGAGTCTAGTAAAGGGTGACATCACCTTTTGACATGAAACTCCCTCCCCAAGATGGAGAAGCACACGGGGCCCCCTCCCGTTTTTGCACAAAGACACTACTTGCAAAGAGATGTATCCTAAAGACTGGGTACATCTAAGTCCTGAAGGACTGCGTCCCCACAGAGGGTGCTTATCTTTTTTTTTAATTTTTTTAACATTTATTTATTTTTTGGAGCTAGAGACAGAGCACAAGTGGGGGAGGGGCAGAGAGAGAGAGAGGGAGACACAGAATCTGAAGCAGGCTCCAGGCTCTGAGCTGTCAGCACAGAGCCTGACGCGGGGCTTGAACTCACGGACCATGAGATCATGACCTGGACCGAAGTCGGATGCTTAACCGACCTAGCCACCCAGGTGCCTCTGAGGGTGCTTATTCTAAAACACACAAAGGGTGCCTGGGTGGCTCAGTCACCCAGGTGGCTCAGTTGAGCATCCAACTCTCAGTTTCAGCTCAGGCCATGGTCTCACAATTCATGGGATCGAGCCCCACATCAGGCTCCACACTGACAAGCCTGCTTGGGATCTCTCTCTCCCTCTCTCTGCTCTTCTCCTGCTTGATGTCTCTCTCTCTCTTTCTCTCTCTCTCTCAGATAAATAAACTTAAAACACACACACGCACACATTCACACACAAGCTCAAATCAGCCAGCAGTTCATCTGGATAGAGATCTGGATACAGCATCAGATCACAAGGACAGAGGCCTAGGCCCCTATAGACGGTGTCTCAGAACTTAAAAGCCTGATAGAGCTGCTTAAATTCTAGAGAAGGGGCTCCAGATTCTAACGAGAAGGAGCTCAGTCATTATTGGAGGATAGATGTGGGGGTACTAGTGTCTAAACAGGAATATTTGGGTCCTATGGAAAAGGGTCCAAGTCCGTAAGTGGGACCCAGATCCTACATAAAGCGATTTAAGGCTTCCAGAATGAAATCCAAACTCCTAGACCAAATCAGCAATCTCCCAGTCCATATGCATATGACCCACCACTCTGCCCACTGTGGGCCCTATGGAGAACAGCCTCCCTTTGCGGAGCTGGGAGTTTGGGGGGGGTGGGATCCCAGTGATCTGTGGCACCAGGAGCAGGCAGATTAGCATCCTTTGGGTGAAACAAATCTCCCTGGGGATGAAGAGTCTGGGGGGAGAGAGCTGTGTGCAAAGTCTCCCATTCCCACCCCAAGGGGCCTAATTTACTTCTGGCCCCTGAGAAAGGAGAGGACATCTCCTGGGATGGAGGGGAGCTGAGACAGGGCAGGGCCTGCTCTTGCCTGGCACCAGCTGGGCATGGGGCCCATTCTGGGTGGCACTGCCCCCCCCCCCCAACTCAGCACCTGAGGCTGACTTGTGTCAGGATCCCTGTCCTGCCAAGGATAAGCAGATGAAGGGTGCTTGTGTGTCCTCGCTCAAGAAAGAAAGAAGGAGGGGCGCCTGGGTGGCTCAGTCGGTTGAGCATCCGAATTCGGCTCAGGTCATGATCTCACAGCTTGTGGGTTCAAGTCCTGCGTCGGGCTCTGTGCTGACAGCTCAGAGCCTGGAACCTGCTTCGGATTCTGTGTCTCCCTCTCTCTCTGCCCCATCCCCATTCATGCTCTCTCTCTCTCTCTCTCTCTCTCTCTCTCTCTCTCTCTCTCTCAAGAAGGAAAGAGCATCATGCCTGTCTACCTGGGCCCAGGAGTTGGCCAGGGATCTCAGAGCCTCACATGAGACCTGGTTCTCCTGGTCACTCTCAGTCCGCGGTTCTCTGAAAGAGAAGAGATGAGGGGTGGACACCCCCTCGGTCTGGATTCTAGACCCTTCCCTTCAACCCCTACTTCCTGGGCGAAGAAGGGAGACGAGCACAGAGATCTGTGTGTGTGTCAGAGGGTGCATGTGGGTCTGGGTGTGAGCCACTGTGTGTTGCACACCGCAGGGGATCCTCTGTCTCTGTGCGTCTAAGTTCTCCGCCTCTGGGGGTCTGAATGTGTGTGCCTAATGTCTGTGCTCACCTGTCACCGCGAGGGCATGACCGCGGGGAGCACCAGAGCACGGGGTGCGCTGCCCTCTGCCCTCTCCCCACGAGCGTAGCAGCGCAGTGACAAAGCCTAGGGACACCATGGGCTGCCCAGGGAGGAGCCCCTCTTGAGTTGTTTGCAGGCGTCCCGGGAAAGTCTGCTTTGCTCCAGCTGACTCTCCGCGGGCCCCCGACGGCCAAGGCCCCTCCACCCCACTCCAGGAAAAACCGAGCCTCGTGCTCAGCCAGGGGCTTCAGTCCTAGGTGCCAACTGAGGGCTTCTCCACCACCCTCTGG
>NW_024414424.1:0-1082 GCF_014898765.1 Herpailurus yagouaroundi | reverse complement strand
GCGCGCCAAGCGGGACGGCTGCGGCGGCGGGCTGCGGCCGGGCCTCGGCCTGCGCCCCGCGGCCCTCCGCGTGCGCCCCCTCCGTGCCGGGAGGTTTTGGCAGGACTGGGCGGATGCGCGTGGGGAGGCGGAGGGAGAGAGAAGGAGAGGGAGGGGGTGGTGGTGAGGGGACGAGAGAGCTGCTAACCCGGGCAGCGGAACGGCTCGGGGGACAGACAGCCGCCGTACAGCGCGGCTTCCGCGGCCCGAGCCACGCGGGCTCGCCCCCAGGAGGTCCGCGCGGGACTCCCACCCAGGAGGCCCGGAAAGGCCGACCTTCCCACCCAGGACACCCACCTTAGCGCCTTTCCTCACTAAGGCTGGGAGCTTCTGCGCGCTTCTGGCTCCTGTTCCTCCATCACCATCGCCCGGGGTGGAGAGTGGGGTTGAAAATACCCCGAACCACAGGTGCCCGGGTTCCAACCCCCACTGTTCTGACTGTGCAAGTCTGGCTTCTGGAACGGGAGAGCCTCGACCGGCTCACCCGTCTGCAAGAGTGGGAGAATCACCTGCATCGCTGGTTAAAAATACCAGTGCTTAGCCCCGCCCAAGACTCACTGAGCCCGTTTCCGGGAGGGGGAAATAGCAGGAAGGTGTATCGCGAGTCCCTCCAGGTGAAGGTGATGCAAGAAGAGTTAGAAAAGTACCGCCTGTCCCTATTCGATGTTGTCAAAAAATATGGGCGGGAAAAACTCCTAGAAGTGGTTAATTGCATGTACTGTTACACACACGTGTCTCTAGCTCTACTTCAAAAAAAAAAAAAAAAAAAAAAGCCCAAGTATTTCTGCAATTAAAATGTGGGATACATCATTTCTGTTTTTAAATAGTTGTGTTTTTTTTAAGTTCACAAGTGTTGCTGAATGTTTCATTGAACGAACTTACACTTAGGTACTTTAGATTTTGTGAAGCTTAAAAGTAAGTTGTAGGACTCAGCCTGCCTCCAGGACTATAAAAAATTTGTTTTTCTTTTTCAATTACTGGAAATTTGACACGTTCAGTTCGTTTTAATGTTTCGAAGAGTGAAGCATGAAGTTACTTTTCTG
>NW_024414423.1:0-1042 GCF_014898765.1 Herpailurus yagouaroundi | reverse complement strand
CTAGGTATTTTATGCTTCTTGGTGCAATTGTGAATGGGATCAGTTTCTTTATTTGTCTTTCTGTTGCTTCATTGTTAGTGTATAAGAATGCAACTGATTTCTGTACATTGATTTTGTATCCTGCAACTTTGCTGAATTCATGTATCAGTTCTAGCAGACTTTTGGTGGAGTCTATCGGATTTTCCATGTATAATATCATGTCATCTGCAAAAAGCGAAAGCTTGACTTCATCTTTGCCAATTTTGATGCCTTTGATTTCCTTTTGTTGTCTGATTGCTGATGCTAGAACCTCCAGCACTATGTTAAACAACAGCGGTGAGAGTGGGCATCCCTGTCGTGTTCCTGATCTCAGGGAAAAAGCTCTCAGTTTTTCCCCATTGAGGATGATGTTAGCTGTGGGCTTTTCATAAATGGCTTTTATGATGTTTAAGTATGTTCCTTCTATCCCGACTTTCTCAAGGGTTTTTATTAAGAAAGGGTGCTGGATTTTGTCAAAGGCCTTTTCTGCATCGATTGACAGGATCATACGGCTTTTCTCTTTTTTTTTTGTTAATGTGATGTATCACGTTGATTGATTTGCGAATGTTGAACCAGCCCTGCAGCCCAGGAATGAATCCCACTTGATCAGGGTGAATAATTCTTTTTATATGCCGTTGAATTCGATTTGCTAGTATCTTATTGAGAATATTTGCATCCATATTCATCAGGGATATTGGCCTGTAGTTCTCTTTTTTTACTGGGTCTCTGTCTGGTTTAGGAACAAAGTAACACTGGCTTCATAGAATGAGTCTGGAAGTTTTCCTTCCCTTTCTATTTCTTGGAATAGCTTGAGAAGGATAGGTATTATCTCTGCTTTATACGTCTGGTAGAACTCCCCTGGGAAGCCATCTGGTCCTGGACTCTTATTTGTTGGGAGATTTTTGATAACCGATTCAATTTCTTCGCTGGTTATGGGTCTGTTCAAGCTTTCTATTTCCTCCTGATTGAGTTTTGGAAGAGTGTGGGTGTTCAGGAATTTGTCCATTTCTTCCAGGTTGTCCAG
>NW_024414422.1:0-1687 GCF_014898765.1 Herpailurus yagouaroundi | reverse complement strand
TTTTTCAACGTTTATTTATTTTTGGGACAGAGAGAGACAGAGCATGAGCGGGGGAGGGGCAGAGAAAGAGGGAGACACAGAATCGGAAACAGGCTCCAGGCTCTGAGCCATCAGCCCAGAGCCGACGCGGGGCTCGAACTCACAGACCGCGAGATCGTGACCTGGCTGAAGTCGGACGCTTAACCAACTGTGCCACCCAGGCGCCCCACTAGTCACTCATTTTAATTCTGCTTCCAGGAGGGGCCAGAACCACCATCGAAGTAAAATAAATAAATAAATGCGCTCTCTGGTGAATGTCAGAAAGACATTTGTTTCAAAATATACTGAGCAGTAGGCCTGTGTAGCCCCATCACCTAAGCCAAGAGTGGAGACAATGACTTCTGTTCTCTTCCGAATCCATTGTATGTATCTGGAGGCTGAGATGCTCAGGGTGATAGGTGAAGAATGTTTGCTTAATGTGTCTCATGGTTAAGTGCTTAAAAAGCTTCAAAATTCTTTCCCATCTGACCCATTGTTCATAGACAAGACTATTTATGAGATAGAATTGAATTTCCAGAGGACGTATTTCCATGTTACAATCCTTAGTAATTAATATTTTATGGACAATTCTCACATTCTGCTAGATATAACTGAGGACGTTGTTAGCCCTTAAGACTAATAATGTCTGAATTTCATTTTATGGAACAATAAAGATTGTAAGAATGTCATTTTTCTGGTTTAGAATCTTCATTTATTGCATTTGCTTTAAATTTTTTTTTCAACGTTTTATTTATTTTTGGGACAGAGAGAGACAGAGCATGAACAGGGGAGGGGCAGAGAGAGAGGGAGACACAGAATCGGAAACAGGCTCCAGGCTCTGAGCCATCAGCCCAGAGCCCGACGCGGGGCTCGAACTCACGGACCGCGAGATCGTGACCTGGCTGAAGTGGGACGCTTAACCGACTGCGCCACCCAGGCGCCCCTATTGCATTTGCTTTAATATGGGTACTGCTGTTTGAGCTGTTACTGTCTACCTTTTCCCTTTCAGATGTGATCTGGGGAAACAGTTTTCATCCCCTTTCACTCAGAACAGTGTCTGTCCTATAGCAGAAGCTCAATAAACACCTGTAATTCAGCAAAAGAACAACCATGGGAGAAAGGTATGAGGTTGGGTTACGGAGTCAGAAACCTGATCCAAATCCTAGTTTCACCATTAACCAGTTGTATAAACTTGGGTGGTCAAGTCACTTAATATCTGGGAACCTCAATTCCTTCATCTTTACTCATGGGATAAAATACTCACCTCACCACACAACTTACGACTGTCATGTGAAAGGATGTACATGAAGAAGCCTGGCACAAATATAAGGAATCAATAAATCCTAGTGGAAGCGAAACTTTAAGCCAGTGCTAAAATTATTATTACCTAAATATAGCTCCAAGATGTCGTCACCTAACAATTCAACATGGCTAAACCTTTAGTTAATGCTGAGTGGTCACAAAGACTTCAAACTTCAGTGCGCTTGCAAATTTTGCCAAAGTGCAGATCCCTCCGCTGTGCCCATGAAGATATGGATTCATAAAGGCTCTGTATTTCTAATAAGCACCTTGGGTCATGCCTGCGCAGGTGGTCTATGGCCCAAACTTGGACAAAAATGAAACTAAGGGCAGTGGCATAATTTAATTGGCAAAAAAAAAAAAAAAAAAA
>NW_024414421.1:0-9734 GCF_014898765.1 Herpailurus yagouaroundi | reverse complement strand
CCTGGGTGGTTCAGTCAGTTTAGCGTCCGCCTCCGGCTTTCAGCTCAGGTCATGATCTCAGGGTTGTGGGTTTGAGCCCTACATCAGGCTCTGTGCTGACAACATGGAGCCTGCTTGGGATTCTCTGTCCCATTCTCTCTCTCTCTGCCCACGCCCCACGCATTCTGTCTCTCTCTCAAAATAAATAAATAAGTAAATAAATAAATAACTTTTAAACTTTTAAAAATTTTTAGTAAAATACAATAAAACAAAAAATAAATTAAGTGGGATGCCTGGATGGCTCAGTTAAGTATCCGACTCATGGTCAGATATACATATAATTATACATATATGTATATGTACTATAATACATATTTATAATACATATACATATGTACATATGTATACATTATGTACATATACATTATAATACATATACATATGTACATATGTATACATTATGTACATATACATAATTATAAATATATGTATAATTAATTAAATGATGCTTCAGGAAGACATTATATTATATATCCTGTGACTTTATGTACTCTCTGGCACCCCTGGGGATATAAATAGCAAAAAGCTTGAGGGGGTGGGGGAACCGTGCTAACTGTCCAAGGTCTTTTGTTTGTTTGTTTGCTCCCCAACTGACAAGAGGCAGGGTAGTTCAGTGGTTAGGAGCACGGGCTCTGGGGCCAGACTGCCTTGTGGGGGAGGAGGTGCAAGCTAGTTGCAGTCCTTACTACTACGTGACTATGACTGTTGGGGAAAATACTTGACCTCTCTGTGAATCCTCTCCCACGTGTGTCAAAGGGGGCTGGCAATGACAGCATTATAATGCTCACCATAGAAAATTACTGTAAGGATTACACGAGTTAATCCACCCTGAGATTCTGGAAGACTGAGGTTGCTGTAAGTGCACCAACTAAGCTTTACTCGACCAAGTCTGGCTTTTATTATTATTTAAAAAAAAAATTCTTTTTAACATTTATTCATTTTTGAAAGACAGAGGCAGAGCGTGAGCACGGAAGGGGCAGAGGGGGAGACACAGAATCTGAAGCAGGCTCCAGGCTCTGAGCTGTCTGCGCAAAGCTGGGTGTGGGGCTCGAACTCACAGACCTCGAGATCATGACCTGAGCCGAAGTTGGATGCTTAACTGACTGTGCTACCCAGACACCCCTCTTATATACACAAGCAATTACTTTGGGAGGCAATTTGCTTTTTCCACAGATGTGACTACCATTCAAAGCATCTCTGAAAACTCCTCTTCAAAAATAGCCTAATTTAATTTCTTCATCGGATTTACCAAATCTTGTTGAAAAAAGGTTATTACTGCTCCTAGAAATCAACTGCTACCATTTCAGTTCAAAGCCAGGCACAAAGTAAGTAGCAGAGGTACTTCAAAGATGAACTAACATCTAGGGGTGCCTGGGCAGCTCAGTCGGTTAAGCATCTGACTCTTGATCTTGGCTCAGGTCATGATCTCACGGTTTGTGAGTTCAAGTTCAAGCACCATGTCACTCTGTGCTGACATCTCAGACCTGCTTGGGATTCTCACTCCCTCCCTCTCTGTTCCTCCCTACTCGCACACTCTCTCTCAAAATAAACAAACAAAAAAAAAAAAAACAAAAAAAACAAGGGCACCTGGATGGCTCAGTTGGTTAAGCGTTGGACTTTGGCTCAAGTCATAATCTCGAGTTTCTTTGGGAATTCAAGCCCTGCATCAGGCCCTCTGCAGCCATCGCAGAGCCTGGAGCCTGCTTTGGATCCTGTGTCCCCCTCTCTCTGCCCCTCCCTCGCCCATGCTCTGTCTGTCTGTGTCTCTCTCTCAAAAATAAACATTAAAAATAATTTTTTTAAGAATTCTTAAAAATTTTGTTTAAATTTTTTTCAAGGCATTGTCCCAGGCTGGTGGTGATTACCTATTATGTCATGATATGGTAAATGCAAGGAGTTAGGACAGAAGGCACCTAAGCCAAGATGTGTGTGTGAAGAGAGACAAGGGAAAAGGACCACCTGACTCAATGTCCACACTCTGGAAGCAGCCATAAGAGGTCGGACAGGGAAAGCATCCACCAGGGAAGCTACAGGTAAAGGTGCAGACTAAGGTGTGTGCAGGGGAAGCAGAGGCTTGTTGCTGTCCCCGGAACACAGGGAGGTGATGTTCTGGGAGGTGGCCCAGTATGGGGAGCCTTGGAGTTCGCCTCGAGAAGCCTGGACCTCACAAAAGGACCAATATCGCATGACTGCACTTACATGCGGGATCTAGAACAGTCAAGTTCACAGAGACAGAAAGGACAATGGTGCTTACGGGGGGCTGAGGGACAGGGGGGGCGCGGAGCTAGTGTTCAAGACATACAGAGTTTCTGGATGGGATGATGACTAAATTCTGGAACTGGACAGCGGTGATGGCTGCCCGATATCGTGAACGCACTTGACGTCACTGAATTGTACACTTAACATGATTCAATTGGTAAATTTCATGTTACATATATTTTACCACAATGAAAGCGACTAAAAATACAATAGTTGTGTTCAGGCAAAGGAGGACGGCGGGCAGGGAAGATGAGGAGGGGTGGGACAAACGGCCACAGCTAGAGCTCCACCCAGTCACCCGTAGCACTCAGACCTCCCGTAGCTCCAGAACCCTGTCCCCAAGCATCTGGCTTAAAAGTCCGACTACAAGGCAGGCAGACCGACACACCCGGCAGGTGCCAGAGACCGGCCCGGAAGCCCACAGTTCCTATTTCCCAACTTGCCCCCATAATGGACCCTGAGGAACCTCCAGGGAACCCCAAGAGCGTCCCCGTGTTTGCAGACCCGGTGCAGGTCCGAAGCTTCAGCCTGAACACAACACAGGGGGATTTCTGAAACGGTAAAGCAGGTCTGGTCGTCAGAGGCCAAAGAAACTGCCACGGCCCACCTCTCACCAGCCATGCGCGCTTGGGCAAGTTACTCGCCTGCCATCAAAAGGACCAAAAATACCTGTAGAGGACCGCCTACGACCTTACTGATGAAGGTGAGGAAGACGTCCGATAAGGGGTGAGTTCTTCTGTGCCGGCAGCTCCCGACAGTCTCTGGTTTTATCTGACCTCATCTGGCTCCTGCACGGGGATGGGACTGCGGCACGAAGAGGCACAAACGGAAGCTACAGGGCACGGTGACAACAGGGACTGAAGGGGAGAGGGGGACTCCAGGAATGTTCTGCAAGTGCTGTCGAGATGGGGAGTAAGCCCTGGCAGTCAGCTCATATTTCCCCCAAGCAACCCGGAGAAAGGAGCAGAGACAAGAGGAACACAAACGTTGTCTGCAAGTGGTCTGCCAGGGGAGAGGGCTACAGCCCGGGGTGGAGAACAGGCGGAGGCGCTCAGGGCGCCTGGGAGAGAAGCTGGCGAAGTCCACCCAGACCTCTGTCCCACGCTGCACGGGGACAATTACTGCCTGTCCCTTGCCCAACGCCCTGCACTATTGAAAGGTTCATAAAAAGGCTCAGGCTGTCCAGCCAAAACTCATTCCTCCACCCACCCCTCCCAACTCTCAGGGCTAATGGGCCACAACCTCAAGAGGCCACCTCCTTCTTCCCCCAGAGCAGCTGCTGATAAAGCCGAGGTCACAGAACAGCCTGCAGGGAAGGAGAGAATCACAACCAGCAGGATTCCGTGAGGCCCATGGAGTCTCCATCCTGGGGCTCATCCCCTCTCTTCTACTTAAAGTCACCTGGAAGGACTCACACCTTGAGCCTGGCCTCTAGCTCTTCCCCAGGACATAAGGGGACACGTAGGGGCACACTCACCACAGTTTGTGGAGGCCAGGAGCGGAAAACTACTTGGGTGGGGCCACCACTGGAGGACCTCGCAGTCACAGAATACTCTACGGCAATTAGTTAGAAACAATAGGGCTAAATCAGAGGTTCTCATCCAAGGGGGATTCTGTCCCTCCAGGAGACATTTGACAATGTCTGGGAAGATTATTGATCGTCACAACTCAGAGGTGGGGTGGGGGGAGGCTATGCTGGCCTCTAGCGGGTAGAAACCACAGGATGCTGCTACACCCTACAGCGTACAAGACTGTCCCCCAACAAAGAATTATTCCACCTAAAACGTCAATAAGGCTGATTGAGAAACAACGAAACAGATGAACACAACATGACTATGTTATAAACATACAGCCCTGAATGGAAATGTATCTTATTTTATTTTATTTTATTTTACTTTATTTTATTTTAGACAGAGAGAGAGTGTGTGCATGAGCAGGGGGAGAGGGGCAGAGAGAGACAGAATCCCAAGCAGGCTCTGTGCTGTCAACGAGGAGCCCGAAGTGGGGCTTGATCCCACAACCCTGGGATCATGACCTGAGCTGAAATCGAGAGCCAGCCGGTCAACTGAGCTGTCCAGGCGCCCCAGGAATGTGTGTGTGTGTGTGTGTGTGTGTGTTTGTTTGTTTTAAAGAGATGTGATTATAATGAAATTCCTACTGGGAATTAGGGATTTACTCAATCATCTGATGTTCACTGTGCATCTATTATAAGGTAGGTGCTGTGCTCGGCAGAGTATGCAACAGTGATAAAAAGTAAGTAGGATCCCTCACGTCCTGCGGTCAGAAGAGGCAGATGTCAATTAAATAATCTCACAGATGAAAGTGCAAAGGGAGGAGATATTTTGGAGACTGGTATGATCTAGAGTTTCCTAATCCCACACTTGCACAGGCCACAAAAAGCCCCTTGACTTACACCTCTGCTTAATTAACACCACAGAACAATACCCTCCGGCAGAGCGGCAGACCAGCTTAACACTGTGCCATGCACGCAGTGAGCACTCAGTAGATGTCTGTTGAGTGAATACATGAAGGAGGTGCGGTTCAACACCACTAAATGACTCTGACTCGTTCAAAAATTCCCGGGCCTGGGGCACCTGGGTGGCTCTGTCATTTCAGCATCCGACTCAGGTCATGATTTCATGGTTGTGGGATCGAGCCCCGAGCTGGGCTCCTTGCTGAGCATGGAGCCTGCTTGAGATTCTCTCTCCCTCTTCCTGTGCCGCCCCCACCCGGCACGGGCACACACACACTATCTCTCTCTCTTTCTCTCTCTCTCTCTTTCTCTCTCTGAGATTAAAAAAAAAAAAATTCTGGGCCTTAACCTTTGAAACAGAGAACGTGAACAGAGAGGAGGAGCCACAGGGCCAAGCCCTTGGCTGCACAATCAGAGGTGTGCTCGTGGTCACTGACCGACCTGCCTTTCCTTACATTCTCTGGGACCTCCAAGCCTGGACTGCCCTTCCTCCCCTCGTTCACCTGGAAAACCCTTATTCCCGCTTCACATTCCTGATCACCTTCCCTGCCAAGCTTCCCAGCCCCACCTCACCCTGGTGAGCTCTATTTCCCCCTCCTTTGTGCCATCTGTACTATGTGCTCGCCTCTACCACACGGATCATAACCTCTTACCAGAACTCGATTTCTCTTGGAAACACACACTAAATCCCATTCAAGTCTGCGGGCCACAGAGTAGTCTAGAACCTGGAACATCACAGACGCTCTAGGATGGGCAAAGGATAGAACACATGAACACATGTCCTGCACTGTGCTACAAAAACAATGGGATAAAGACTGTGCCCTCGAAAACCTTACCAACTTCGACAATAAATAAATGAAAAGATGTAGAAAAATTAGTAAGAATTAAAAACTAGAATTCTAACGGTGCCTGGGGTGGCTCAGAGGGTTCAGTGTCCCACTTCAGCTCAGGTCACGATCTCACGGTTCTGTGAGTTAGCGCCCCGCGTCGGGCTCTGGGCCGTCAGCGTGGAGCCTGCTTGGGATTCTCACTCTCCCTTTCCCCCACGCATTCTCTCTCTCAAACATATTTTAACGTTTATTTATTTTTGAGACAGAGACAGAGCATGAACGGGGGAGGGTCAGAGAGAGAGGGAGACACAGAATCTGAAACAGGCTCCAGGCTCTGAGCGGTCAGCACAGAGCCCGACACGGGGCTCGAACTCACGGACTGTGAGATCGTGACCTGAGCCGAAGTCGGCCTCTTAACCGACTGAGCCACCCAGGCACCCCTCTCAAACATATTTTAAAAAAAAGAAAAGAAAACTATAATTCTACATCAACACAATACTTAAAAATAATAGATTACTGTACCAAAAAGTCTCTTAGTATAATCCATCAGACATCCTCACAAAATTCAAAAATAAAAGACTAGAAATAAACACAAAATATAAAGATATAGTTAGTGGAGTGTAAATGTTTCTGATCTTTTTATTTTTTTTAATTTTTTGAATTTTTAAATCTATTTTTGAGAGAGACAGCATGCGTGCAAGCACACAGGTGGGGGAGGGGTGTAGGGGGAGAGAGAGAGAGAGAGAGACAGAGAGAAGGAGAGAGAATCTCAAGCAGGCTCCATGTTCAGTGTGGAACCAGACGTGGGGCTTGATCCTACAACCCTGGGATCATGACCGGAGCCGAAATCAAGAGTCAGACATTCAACCATCTAAGGCACCCAAGTGCCCCCTGGTCTTCTTTTTATATGTGTCTGCATATTGTATTTAAAATGAATGTAAACTCATTTTTCATCAGAATAAAATTCTGAAAATAAATATAACCCAAAAAAAAGCTTACCATCTATTTAATGGGAAAAGGATAAGTGAAATAATATTTCATGGTTTTTGCTACAGATGCAAACTTGACAGTCATTATAAAAACCATGCTTTTTTTTTCATACATGAATTAGACTGTAGGTGTTAGGGTGTAAGTTGCTAAATATATACAATTAAATAAATATCCTCAGGTACTCCTGGAAACCCATATCCCATCACACTATTTGTCTTTGAGTTAACAGCAATAAATGACAAGAGCTTAAATTACAAGCAGAGTCCACTTGGAAACGTACAGTGCTTCTCATCATGAATGCCTGGCACATAGTAAGTCCTCAATAAACTGTTATCAAATGAGTGATCTGACATTCTTAACCAAAGGAAAAAAAGTATCTATTAGTGAGGCAAGTATATCAGGAGTTGGGGTTACCTAGAATACATGCCTCTCATAATGATAACAGGCCCCAAATGTTTCTCCTGTGTTCAGTACCCAGTTGCCAAAAAGCTATTCTTTCCCCTTTTTTGTAAAAGGAGTAGAAAAGAATCGTGTCTCTCTACATACAAACTCTCTCTCCTTGTGCTATCCACCCACTCACCAGCCTCTGCCCATCCCCATGGTTCCGTGGCCAAGGTTAGGGATCTGCAAAGCCAAACTCAAATTTGGAAGGTGAGTTTTAATACTGAGAGTTTAAAATATTGAGTATAAGGAATACTGGATATCTGGTAAACTGCACTTTTTTTTTTTAAGTTTTTTTTTTTAACGTTTATTTTTGAGACAGAGACAGAGCATGAACCGGGGAGGGTCAGAGAGAGGGAGACACAGAATCCGAAACAGGCTCCAGGCTCTGAGCTGTCAGCACAGAGCCCGACGCGGGGCTCGAATTCACGGACTGCGAGATCATGACCTGAGCCGAAGTCGGCCGCTCACCCGACTGAGCCACCCAGGTGCCCCTAAACTGCACTTTTCTGATTGCCGGATCAGACAAGGAAAAACTACAAACCAGAATCCAAGGTGTGTGGACGGTTGCCAGAGGTAGGAATGAAAACCTTCATGAACAAGAGTTCTGCCAACAGAAAAAAAGCTTCCAGCCCAATATCCTCGGAATAAAGACGGGTAAAGGGGAGAGTGCAGCGACTGTGGCAGAACGGAAGGGAAGCCTCTAGAACCCTGTCACCCTTCTTCCATTCACTCACTGATGTGGTAGGGTCGTGAGAGATAGAAAAAGGGAAAAGACTTAATTCCTGCTAAGGATTGCGTCCATCAGGAATATGAGATGGCCACAAACAGCTTTCACACAAGGAAGAAAGTAAAAATCCATAAAGGAGACACAAAAGTGTGTTCAGAGATAGAAAAAAAATCTCATCTTTCTATCTAAAGATGAGATTTCTTCTATTTCTTCTAAATATGAGAGGGGAGGATGCACTCTCCCCTTTATCCGTCTTTATTCCAAGGATCTTGGGCTGGAACCTTTTTTTTTTTTTTTTGGTTGGCAGAACTCTTTTGTTCATGAAGGTTTTCATTCCTACCTCTGGCAACCGTCCAGACACCTTGGATTCTGGTTTGCAATGTTTCCTAGTCTGATCCAGTACGTTAGATACTCCTGACTACAACATACCAGGATTTTGAAAATATTAGAACGTTAGGAGGAAAAAAAGAAATGATTGCTAATCCTTGCTAAAGGATTAGAACATTCGGGGAAAAAAAAAAAAAGAAATCATCGCTAAGCCTTGTCATTACATCTCGCTCAATGGGTATCCATCTGGCGTACTGTCTGCCCATCCCCCGGGCCCCTGGCACCTCGGGGTACGCCACCCCACTTCCCAGCCCCCAGGAACGGAGGGCTAATGGTGGCTAACGACTGACGGATACAGAGCAGTACCACGAGCCAGGCCGTGGGCCCAGCCACGTAATCCTTACATTCTCCCAACAAGGTGGGAACTGTTATTATCCCCATTTTACAAACAGGAAAACGGGACAGAGACAGGTTAAGCGACTTCCCCAAAGTCACCCGGCTGGGAAGCGGCAGGCGGCACCGACGGGATCAGAGTGCAGAAGAACCGAGCCCTGAGCCATTGCCCTACCCTGCCTCCCAGCTGAGAGCCTGTGGACGTGCGTCAGGACATACAAGCTGGACGATCCAAGACGATTTGGGCCCGACTTTGCACAGGCATCTATTGCGAACTACACTCATTTCCACGACGAAAATGCACACGCCATTCTCGACCCGGTTTTGAAAACGAGTTTTCACAATCTTCAACGGGAAATGTGCTTTGTTCATCTGAAGACAAGTAAATAAATAAAGGCAAAAGCCTGTTTCACGAGGAGGAGCCGGGGGCCAGAAGTTGTTAGGGCCCAGTCTGGCCGGCGCTTGCGGGCACCACCCTTTCCTGGCCATCCCGTGGCCTCCGGCAAACGGCTTAGCCTCCTTTGTCCACCAGCAGAGTGGCTGTGGGAAGAGTGCCACCTCATAAAGTGGTCGAAGTGACATGACAGCGTCCACAGAAACGGCTGAGCCCAGCACCCCAACCCAGCGGCCACTCAGTGAACGTGCGAGCCCAGAAGGCACGGCCTCCCTCCAGTAACCCCATCCCAGGCGCTGCCGGTCCCTAAGCACATTCCTGCTTCCCGCAGAGCACGGCGACCACGGCGACCCCGGCGGCGGCTCGGGCCCCACCCCCCCCACCCCACCCCAGCCGGGAGGGCCGTGCACCCCGCTCAGGCCCAGGAAGGAGGCAGGCTGCGCACGACCTCGCGGCGGCACCGCGAAACTTAGCCCTGACTCCTCACTTGGGTGAACTCCCCGGTCAGGGGAGAGGATCGCGGGCCGGGTCCGACGCGCTCGGGCGGCCGAAAGAACGCGGGCTCGCCCACCTGCCGCGCCGGAGGCTGGACACCCCCTCCTTCGCAACATCCCCGGGGCGTCCGGCCCCGGCCCGCCGCGCAGGGGAGGGGGCTGGGCACCGGGGAGCGACCCAGCCGCGCCCACGCGGCCGACTTCCCCCAAATCGTCTCACACGCAAGCCCACGATTTCCAAGAGGGCGCCGAGGGAGGAGCGCGCGGCGCTTCACAAAGCCAGGTGGGCGGCCGCGTCCCGGCCGCACGTGCCGAGCCGCCGGGACCCGGACGGGCCCCCGAGTCCGCGCGGCCGCCGCCTCCG
>NW_024414420.1:0-4855 GCF_014898765.1 Herpailurus yagouaroundi | reverse complement strand
CTGCTCAAGCATAACCACCCTTAAGCAGCATTTAGTCGTTACTTGTCCTATGTCCTCAAATATTTACACCTTTGGCTACTCCGTGGGGAGGAAAACCCCTTTGAACAATCTCAGCAGCGTGCCCTATTGTAGGGGAAACAAAAAGATGGCATCCCGGTTTGGGGAAAATGGGGGCAATGGTGACCATATTTTTGGGGCCCTCCGCGATCCTTAAAAACAGAGCGACCATGTAGCACCATTAAAACCTCATGGATGAAAACTCAACTCCAACAGGGCCGACAGAAGACCCCTCACTGAAGACCACAGAAGTGGAGAACTACAGCAGTTGTCAGGGGCTGACAGCAAGGTCTGAAGGCAGGGGCAGCCCAGCCCCTGTAAACGCTCAATTGACGCACCAGGACTGGATCCCACAGGGAGGAGAAACCATCTGGAGCAGAATCGAAATTGAGCGGGACAGGTAACAGGGACAAAGGAAAGAAAAAGGTTCAGAGAGAGAGAGAGAGAAGGAAACAGAGACACCACATGTTCTAATCTAAATGAAATTGGAAAAGGAACTGTGAAGTCGGAAATCCTCCTGAACTTACCATCCTCTTAAAAGTTAAGGAAAACAGGGGCGCCTGGGTGGCGCAGTCGGTTAAGCGTCCGACTTCAGCCAGGTCACGATCTCGCGGTCCGTGAGTTCGAGCCCCCCCGCGTCGGGCTCTGGGCTGACGGCTCGGAGCCTGGAGCCTGTTTCCGATTCTGTGTCTCCCTCTCTCTCTCTGCCCCTCCCCCGTGCATGCTCTGTCTCTCTCTGTCCCAAAAATAAATAAACGTTGAAAAAAAAAAATTAAAAAAAATAAAAAAAATAAAAAGTTAAGGAAAACAGGGGCGCCTGGATGGCTCAGTCGGTTACGTGTCCAACTCTTGATTTCGGCTCAGGTCACGATCTCACAGTTGCTGGATCGGGCCCCACGGTGGGTTCCACACTGAGCGTGGAGCTTGCTTAAGATTCTCCCTCTCAAAATAAACATTTTTTTTTTAAATTCAGGAAAACAGGTTCATAATAAAAATTAATGAAAGTATCAGAGTCAACTCCATAGGCAGTTCTGAAAGAAAAAGAGTAAGGACCAAAATACCTCTGGAGATGTGGGACAATGAAAACACGCCAAAAAGACATTCAAGAAACATTAAAATGTAACATCATTTCAAAATGAGCTAAAAATACTGTAAATTATGCAAGACATGAAAACAAATTAGAATTATGAAAATTCAAAAGTGACTAAATTCAAGGAAGAATCAAAAAAATTTTTTTTAATCATTCTAGAAATGAAAACTCAACTAGAAAGAAGAAAAAATAAATCTGACAAAAGGCCTGGAAAGTCAGGAACATACTCAAATGAAAAACACAGAAAGATCAAAGGGATTTGAAAGTGGCAAGTACCGAAAACGGGCAAAGAAGAACCAATATAGGGATAAGAGGGGTTCTTGCAAAACAAAATAAACCAAAGCAAGGGAACAGAATTCTGAGAATAGTAATTCATGAAAACTTCCCCCCCCAAAATATATATATCGAAACCTTATGAAGCGCATATTATGTATCTGTGAACACAGACTCAGAGTAAAGACATATTCTAAGAAAACTAGAAGGCATGTCTATACCTGGGAATATTGTCCCATGCATGAGCTTTTCCTCAAGATCCTAGAGAATGAACTTCAGAGGACCTAATGACGAGACGCATGGATAGAGGTATCCAAAGTATTAACCAAGCAGTTATAAAGGAATAAGGCTAAGCGAGGCTTAAAAGGGTCTATTACAGGGGTGCCTGGGTGGCTCAGTCGGTTGAGCGTCCGACTTCGGCTCAGGTCACGATCTCGCGGTCCGTGAGTTCGAGCCCCGCGTCGGGCTCTGTGCTGACAGCTCAGAGCCTGGAGCCTGTTTCAGATTCTGTGTCTCCCTCTCTCTCTGACCCTCCCCCGTTCATGCTCTGTCTCTCCCTGTCTCAAAAATAAATAAACATTAAAAAAAAATTTTTTTTTTTTAAAAAGGGTCTATTACAACGTGCAACGACTATGCAATGGTATTGGCTTCCTATGGCTGCGATGACAAATTATCACAAATGTGGTAGCTTAAAATGACAGAAGCGTATTCTGCTATAGGTCTGGAGGCCACAAGTCCAAAATCAGTTCCACTTGACCGCAATGAAGGTGCTGGCATGCCGTCCCCCTCTCCAAGGGTTCTAGAGGAAAACTCCATTCCTTACTCTGCCAGCTTCTGGTGGCTGCATCACTGGGTCTCTGTCTCCAGGATCACATGGTTCTTCCCTTTCTGTGAATCATCTGTCTCTGCTTCCTCCTTCTAAGGACATCTTTGGTGGCATCTGGAGCCCACCCAGATAATCCAGGATAACGTCCCCTCTCGACATCCTTCTTCCTCACCTCTGCAATCTCTGCCATTTAAAGGAACATTCATGGGTGCTAGGGATTAGGACCCGGACACCGTGAGGGGCCACAGGTTATTCAGCCAACGACAATGATCTAGGGCAGCCATTCTCTTCAATGGTGGAGGACGGGGATGGCATAGGAAAACAAGGTTTTTTAATGTTTTCAGCATAACAACTGATGCTGGCCTTAATATTGCTATTCTGAGACGGCAGACTGGGTATTATGGGATAGAGCAAATGAGTAATTCCAGCATACTCCATTCCATCGTTCCCTACGCTCTTGAGAACCAGAAAGTGGTGTGGCAGAACAGAGGAAATACAGAAGAGGTTAAGTAGAAACCTCGTAGTCTTGAGTAGCAGTTGAAAATAGGAGTATGTGGGGTACGTGGGTGGCTCAGTCAGTTGAGTGTCCGACTTCCGCTCAGGCCACGATCTCGCAGTTCGTGGGTTCGAGCCCCGCGTCGGGCTCTGTGCTGACGGCTCAGAGCCTGGAGCCTGTTTCAGATTCTGTGTCTGTCTCTCTCTCTGCCCCTAACCCACTCACATTCTGTCTCTGTCTCTCTCAAAAATAAACATTAAAAAATAATTTAAAAAAAGAGAGAGAATAGGAGTATGAACTCACAAGTATGTTTAGATCTGTCACATTCATTCTTGTGCTCTCTCTTTATATACCAGATTCAAGTCTGAAGCAGAAAATGTATCAGGAGTCAAAGAGAGGAGAAGGGCAAGAAAGCAGAGGACGGGGGTGGAAATCTCCAAGGCCCAGTAAAGATGTCAGCTACCAGACTGTATGTATGCATAAAGGGAAAGAAAGATGGGGTCACAGGACAGGGAATGAGGCGTTGATCGGCCCTCATCATGGTCACACACAGCACAGAAAGGCAAATACTTTGGCCTACAGACTTGGATACTCTGGCTTCGCCACCGTGTGGGTGGACACCTCAGAGCCCCTAGGTCTGCCATCAAACAGATCAACCCGCCTTCTGACGGAGAAGGTGGCCCCTTGAACCCCCACCCTCTTACCTGCAAGGAGGCAAGCGCTGGGCATATCCAGTCACTGATTCAATTACGCATCTCATCGTAAACCCACAAAAAGGCATTCTGGTCCAATAAATCAGCTTGTCAATCTGAATAACCTAGGTCTGCTCATACATGTGCCTCACTGCGTATACATCGGTTCTCCCGGCTGCACGCGGCAGTCACCTGGGAGCTTTTAAAATCACAGTGATGGAGGGACACCCGGGTGGCTCAGTCAGTTAAGCATCTGACTTCAGCTCAGGTCGTGATCTCATGGTTTTTTTCAAGCCCCACGTTCGGCTCTGCACTGACAGTGTGGAGCCTGCTTGGAATATTCGCTCTCTCTGCCTCTATCATATATGTTGTGTGTGTGTGTATATATATATGTACACACACACAACATATATGATGGATATGTATATATATATATATAGATATATACACACACACATATATGTAATATATATTTTTGTATATATATTTTTGTATACAATATATATTTGTATATTTGTATGTATTTATATATTTATATATGTATTTATATATTTATTTATGTTTATATATAACATATATATATTATACATTTATATATTATATACATTATATAGGTTCATATATTATATATATGGTTATACTATATGAGTGCTATATAAACATGTTTTTATATATTATAAATCTTTATTTTATATATGTTATACATACAGTAAAATAAAATTACAGTGACAGAGGAGTGCCAGGGTGGCTCTGTCAGTTAAGCATCCGACTCGATTTTGGCTCAGGTCACGATCTCCTGGTTTGCAGGGTTGAGCTCCGCATCAGGCTCCACACGGTCAGTGGAGAATCCTCGCTTGGGATTCTCCCTCTCCCTCCCTCCCTCTCAAACACACACTAAAAATTAATAATAAAACAAAGTTACGGTGATGGAAAGACCCCATCCCAGGAAGATGAAACAAGAAACTCTGGGGAAGCAGGATCTCTGCTTTGAAGAGACTCACGTGATCCTGAGGTACAGCTGGGTGGCAAGGCCCTGTCGTAATACAGGCCTAGGCTTCCGCGGCAGCAGGACCGAGGGCTAACTCCCGAGCAGCGGGCAGCGAGGCTGTGCCCTTGAAGGCCACGGCCCTGGCCCCCAGAGCTGTCAGCACCCAGAGGCCTCTTCCTGCATGAATTTCTGTAAAACCCATGACCGAACTCAGTCTTTTTTTTTTTTTCTTCTTCTTCCATCTTCCTGCAGAATGTGACCCTGTACGGTTCTACAGGTTTTCAAAACTTCTCTTTTGACCGCATTAGGGACAACCCAACAACCATGACTTAAAGGGTCCCCCCCACCCAAGGAGGAGTGAAAGGTGTAAGTGTTTGAGGACACAAGACAAGTAACGACTAAATGCTGCTTAAGGGTGGTTATGCTTGAGCAG
>NW_024414419.1:0-3203 GCF_014898765.1 Herpailurus yagouaroundi | reverse complement strand
ATATATATATGTATATACATATATATATATATTTTACTTTATTTTTGAGAGACAGTGAGACAAAGGGAGAGTAGGGGAGGGGCAGAGAGAGAGAGAGACACACAGAAGCTGAAGCAGGCTCCAGGCTTTGAGCTGTCAGCACAGAGCCTGATGCAGGCTTGAACTCACGGACCGTGAGATCATGACCTGAGCCAAAGTCGGATACTCAACAGACTGAGCCACCCAGGTGCCCCTCGATAGTGCTGCTATAAACATTTGGGTGCATGTGCCACTTCGAAATAGTACTCCTGTATCCTTTGGATAAATACCTAGTAGTGTAATTGCTCGTTCATAGGGTACTTGTATTTTCATTTTTTTGAGGAACTTCCATACTGTTTTCCAGAATGGCTACACCAGTCGGCATTCCCACCAGCAGTGAAAAGTATTGCTCTTTCTCTGCATCCTCACTGTCTTTTGCTGCCAGGGTTGTTAATTTTAGCCCTTCTGACACGTGTGAGGTGGGATCTCCTTGTGGTTTTGATTTGTATTTCCCTGATGGTGAGTGGTGTTGAGAATTTTTTTCATGTGTTGCTTGGCCATCTGGATGTCTTTGGAGAAGTGTTTCTTCATGTCTTTTGCCCATTTCTTCACTGGATTATTTGTTTTTGGGGGGTTGAGTTTGATAAGTACTTCATAGATTTTTGGATACTAACCCTTTATCTGATAGGTTGTTTGCAAATATCTTCTCCCATTCTGTCAGTTGACTTTTTGTTTTGCTGATTGTTTCCTTGGCTGTGCAGAAGCTTTTATTTTGACAAGGTCCCAGGAGTTTATTTCTGCTTTTGTTTCCCTTGCCTCCAGAGACGTGTTGAGTAAGAAATTGCTGGGGGCAAGATAAAAGAGGTTTTTGCGTGCTTTCTCCTCGAGGATTTTGATGGCTTCCTGTCTTACATGGAGGTCTTTCATCCGTTTTGAGTTTATTTTTGTCTGTGGTGTAAGAAAGTGGTCCAGGTTTGTTCTTGTGCATGTCACTGTCTAGTGTTCCCAACACCATTTGCTAAAGAGACTGCCTTTTTTTCTATTGTAAATTATTATCTGATTGGTCCAAGATTAGTTGGTCATATGTTTGTGGGTCCATTTTGGGGTTCTCTATTCTGTTCCATTGATCTGTGTGACTGTTTCTGTGCCAGTACCACACTGTTTGGGTGATTACAGATTTGTATAGAGCTTGAAGTCTGGAATTGTGATGCTTCCAGCTTTGGTTTTCTTTTTCAGGATTGCTGTGGCTATTCAGGGTCTTTTCTGATTCCATACAAACTTTAGGATGGTTTCTTCTAGCTCTGTGAAGAATTATGGTGTTACTTCAATAGGGGGTGCATTGAATATGTAGATTGCTTTGGGTAGTATCAATATCTTAAAATATTTGTTCTTCTAATCCATTAGCATGGAATGTTTTTCCAGTTTTTCGGTGTCGTCTTCAATTTCTTTCATAAGCTTTCTGTAGTTTTCAGTGTAATAGATTCTTCACCTCTTTGGTTAGATTTATTCCTGGGTGTTTTAGGGGATTTGGTGCAACTGTAAATGTAACCGATTCCTTGATTTCTTTTTCTGTCACTTCATTATTGGTGTAAAGAAATGTAACCAATTTCTGTACATTGGTCTTTTTATACCCTGCAAACCTGGCTGACTTCATATATCCATTCTAGCAGTTTTACGGTGGAGTTTTTGGGTTTTCCACATAGAGTATCCTGTCATCTGGGAAGAGTGAGAATTGAATTCCTCCTTAGTTATTTGGCTGCCTTTTATTTATCTGTGTTGTTTGATTGCTGAGGCTAGGATTTCCAATGTAGGATATCCCTACTTTGTTGAGGGTTTTTACCAAGAAAGGATGCTGTATTTTGTCAAATGCTTTCTCTGCATGTATTGAGAGGATCAAGTGATTCTTATTCTTTCTTGTGTTAATGTGATGTATCACATTGATTTGCAGCAACTGAGCCAGCCCTGCTTCCCAGAAATAAATCTCACTTGATTGTGGTGGATAATTCTTTTACTATATTATTGCATCCCGTTGGCTAGTGTCTTGTTCTGAATTACTGCATCCATGTTCATAAGGGAAATTAGTGTGTAGTTGTCCTTTTAATGGGGTCTTTGGTTTTAGAATCCAGGTAATGCTGGCCTCATAGAATGAGTTTGGAAGTTTTCCTTCCATTTCTATCTTTTTGGAACAGTTTTAGAATACTAGGTGTTAACTCTTCTTTAAATGTTTGATAGAATTCCCTTGGAAAGCCATCTGGCCCTGGACTCTCGGTTTTGGAGGATTTTTTTTTTTATTACTGATTCACTTTGTTTACTGGATATGAGTCTGTTCAGATTATCTATTTCTTCCTGTTCCAGTTTTGGTAGTCTCTATGTGTCTAGGAATTTGTCCATTTCTTCCAGATGGCCCAATTTGTTGGCATATAGTTGCTTATAATTTCTCATTGTTTATATTTGTGCAGGGCTGGTTGTGATTTTTCCTTTTTAATTCATGATTTTACTTATTTGTGTTCTTTTTTATAAGGCTATGGATTTATCAATTTTGGTAATTTTTCAATGAACCAGCTTCTAGTTTCATTGATCTGTTCTGTGTGGCTCCTCCCCCTCCCCCATAGCATTGCTTTCTGCTATAATCTTTATTTCCAGTCTTCTGCTGGTATTGGATTTTATTTGCTGTTCTGTTTCCAGCTCTTAACCTTACACCTTAAAGTTATGTATCTGAGACCTTTCTTCCTTCTTTAGGAAGGCCTGGATGGCTATATGCTTCCCTCTTAGGACTGCCTTTGCTGCATCCCAGAGGTTTTGGGTTGTGGTGTTATCACTGTTACCATTTTAATTGGCTTCCATGTACTTTTTAACTTCCTCTTTAACTTCTTGGTTGGCCCATTCATTCTTGAGTAGGATGTTCTTTAGTCTCCAAGTATTTACCTTTCCACATTTTGTGTGTGTGTGTGTGGTTGATTTCAAGTTTCATAGTGTTTGGTCTGAAAATATGCATGGTATGATCTTGATATTTTTGTACTTGTTGAGAGCTGATTTGTGTCCCAGAAAGTGATGTGTTCTGGAGAATGTTCCATGTGCACTCCAGAAGAATGTGTATTGTACTGCTTTAGGATGAAATGTTCTGAATATATTTAAATCCATAGTGTGTCATTCCAAGTTACTGTTTCCTTGTTGATTTTCTGCTT
>NW_024414418.1:0-1881 GCF_014898765.1 Herpailurus yagouaroundi | reverse complement strand
TTACTAAGTACAGACCTGAAAGTCAAGAATACTTATCACTAAGGGGCGCCTGGGTGGCGCAGTCGGTTAGGCGTCCGACTTCAGCCAGGTCACGATCTCGCGGTCCGTGAGTTCGAGCCCCGCGTCACGCTCTGGGCTGATGGCTCAGAGCCTGGAGCCTGTTTCTGATTCTGTGTCTCCCTCTCTCTCTGCCCCTCCCCCGTTCATGCTCTGTCTCTCTCTGTCCCAAAAATAAATAAACGTTGAAAAAAAAAATTTTTTTTAAAAAGAATACTTATCACTAAGTCACACTGCAAATAAGACCGTCATTTTTCAAGTAGTCATCCTTCTCACCAGGGAGATTTAGCTGTTTGTTGTTGTTTTGTTTTAAAGTTTATTTATTTTGAGAGAGAGAGAGAGAGAGAGAGAATTCCAAGCTGACTCCACGCTGTCAGCACAGCACATCATCTGACACAGGGCTTTTATCTCACTAATCATGAGATCATCACTTGAGCCAAAATCAAGAGTCAGAGGCTTAACCGACTGAACCACTCCATGTGCCCAGAGGCTTTAGCTGTTTTACTTTTTTTTTCAATTTTTTTAACGTTTATTTATTTTTGAGAGACAGAGAGAGGGTGAGCAGGGGAGGGGCAGAGAGAGAGGGAGACAGAGAATCCGAAGCAGGCTCCAGACTCTGAGCTGTCAGCACAGAGCCTGATGCAGGACTCGAACCCGTGAACCAAACTGAGATCATGACCTGAGACGAAGTCGGACGTTTAACTGACTGAGCCACCCAGGCGCCCCGAGGCTCTAGCCGTTTTAAGCCTCAATTTCTGTGAAGAGGAGACAACATTCAGGCTTCTCTTTAATTTCTTGGTATCCTGAATGCTTACAGGGAGCTATTTATAACGTCTAAAACAAGACGACCACTTAAAAAATATTTTGTCTACATGCTTGTAGGGTCTTCCTTGAACCATAATTTTTGGGTTCTTTTATGGCACCATCATTTCCTAATTTTCCTATCTTTCCACCTGCAACTACCAAGGAGAGCGAGAGCACTGAATGCCAATGTTAAAATATTTTGACCCAAAAGGAATCTTTTGTGAGCCAAGCTATCATTCTTGACCAATGCCAATGGTACCTGAGAAGTTATATTCAGTATGTTGTGTGCATGAGCATAGAAGATGCAAAAGGAGGTAGAAAGAGAGGAATGAGATACAGGACTGTTGCAATGAAACATGAATCACAAAAACAAAATTAAAACTGCACTATATTCTTCATTTTCTAAGTTTATTTTCTTTTAGTAATTTCTATACTCAATGTGGGGCTCAAACTCATGATCTGGAGATCAAGAGTCACGGGCTCTTCCAACTGGGCCAGACAGGAGCCCCTATATTCTTCATTTTCAAGACTCTTTTGGAAATTCTGGGTCCCTTGAGATTTTATAATTTTATAATCTTTTTCTGTTTCCATAAAAAAAAAATGCCATTGGGATTTGGATAGGGATTGTACTGAATCTGTAAATTGCTTTGGGTACTAAGTCTCCAATCCATGAACATAGGATGTCTTTCCATTTATTTCTGTCTTCTTTGATTCTTTTCAGCAATGTTTTTTACTTTCTCAGGTAAGTTTATTCCTAAGTATTTTATTCTTTCTGATGATATGGCAAATGAGATTATTTTATTAATTTCCTTTTGGATTTTAATTATTGGCATATCAAAACACACCTGATTTTTGTGCATTTTGTATCCTGCAACTTTGTTGAATTTATTAGTTCAAGTTTTTGTGAAATCTTTAGGATTTTCTACATATAAGATCATGTCACACAGAAACATAATTTTATTTCTTTCTTTCCAATTTGGATGCCTTTTCTTTCTCTTACCTAACTGCTTTGGCTAGTAC
>NW_024414417.1:0-2896 GCF_014898765.1 Herpailurus yagouaroundi | reverse complement strand
AAAAAAAAAAAAAAAAGAAGCAGGCTCCAGGCTCTGAGCTACCAGCACAGAGTCCGACAAGGGCCTCTTGGACCTCTTGGACCTTGTGACCTCTTGGACCTTGTGACCTGAGCTGAAGTCAGCCACCCAACCAACTGAGCCACCTGTAATGTTTATTTTTGAGAGAGAGAGAGAGCATGAGCAGGGGAGGGGCAGAGAGAGAAGGAGATGCAGAATCTGAAGCAGGCTCCAGGCTCTGAGTTATCAGCACAGAGCCCAATGTGGGGCTTGAACTCACGAACTGTGAGATCACAACCAGAGCCAAAGTGGAACACTCAACTGACTGAGCCACCCAGTCACCCCTAGAGTTGAGTCTGTTAAAAGAAATCATTAACAAGGGTTAAACCAAGACTGCAGTAAGGTTCTTTGAACCTTGGTTTCATCCTCTTTCCATGGCAATATTCTGAATCTAAGTTTTTGATAAACTGTGAACATTTCTAGGCTGGACACAGTGTTAGTTGGGAGGTAGATATTTAAAACATAAGATTATGGTTTAAAGAACTACATGAATTAGCACAGACTTGCAGTAACATACTCTAAAAAAAATTGGCCAACGCCCAAGAGAAATTGACCCCCGGGCAAAGAAGTATGTTAATAGAAATCGATAATGTGGTTGGAAACTCACCACATACAACTCTTTGCTTTCTATATTTTTCCTCTGACACTTTGAACATGAAGGTAAGGCTAATCACTTCTATCTTCCATTACTGGGTAGTTTGAATCTATAACACTGATTTAGCACAAATGAAGCTAATGAGTCAAAGGCAAGATTTTGATGTTCCTCACAACAGATAAGTTTAATAAACTGTAGAGGGAAGAACATGGATTTGGAATTAGGGGGTTTCCTGTAGACTTGCGCTGAACTCTGCTCACCTACAACTGATAAATCCTTCATTCAACAAATATTTATCGAGTACCTACTACATGATAGGACTTGGGTATGTAGAATCCTAGGAATATGGAAGTGAACAAAAGAGACCTGGTTCTCTCAAGGCTTTTAGTTGAATATGGGAGAAGGGCCTTCGATGAATAATGGCACAAAGAATTGTATTCAGTGAGATAAAAGGTGAAAAGAGCATGTTGGGATAATTGAGTCTTTATGTGCAATAGACAGAAGTTCAGTGTGGCTGGGAGACAGAGGTAGGAGCTGGATCAAATATTTTCTTTGTCTGGCGGGTCCAATGACCTTTGTCAACAATCTGTAGAGAATTCAGACATTCTATCAGTGAGAAGACAGTAAAGTATATAGGTTTGAAGGTTGATGTATTCTTTCCTGCAGAGTTTTCCTGAGAAGGAAAATCAATTTTCAAAAAACACTGTGTGACACTAGCTGTATTTGTATTTATTTAAAAGCCAAGCCAAGTAGACCATCTATACTCTTGAAGCCTGAGTGATATCTTCTAGGATTTCATTAAGCAGCATTTCCTTTATCCCAAGTGTTGTTTTTCTTCTACAGAATTTCACTCAGAGTAACTTGGTAATCTATATACCAGGTTTAATTTATTCTGTTTAGGCACTAATCACAAACTGCATTATTTATGTCGGAATCATTTTAAAATCTGTGCTTTGCACCTTCCAGACAAAATTAGAATTACAGTATGTAAACTGCACAGGGAAAGGAACTCTCTTCCAAATTAGATCCTCTGTGAGTTTAAATGTGGAAAAGTAGGTGCTATTTTTGTCATCTTATTTTTTTGAATAAATTTAATTTTAGAATAGTTTTAGATTTAGAGAAAAATCATACAGGAAGTAGAGTTCCCATATGCTCCACACCAGCTTCAACCTCGTATATTAATGTACATTTGTCAGACTCAGTAAACAAATACTGATATGTATTATGAACTAAAGATAATACTCTTATTAAATGTTCTTAGTTTCCACCTAGTGTCCCTTTTCTGTCCCAAGATTATTCAGGATCCCATATCATACTCAGTTGTGATGTCTCCTTAGGCTTCTTTTGGCTGTGATAGTTTCTTAGACATTCCATGTTTATGATGACCTTGACAGTTTTGAGGATATTGGTTAGGTGTTATGTAGGATGTTACCCAATTGGGACATGTCTTAGGCTTTTCTCATGATTAGACTGGGGTTATAAGTCTAGGGAGGAAGACCACAGAAGTAAAGTACCATTTTCATCACATCAGAGCAAGGGCATAGATTATTCACATGACTCATCACTGTTGATATTTATCTCCATCACCTGTTTGAGATCATGTTTGTTAGGTTGCTCTGTTACAAAGTTACTCTCCCCACACCACTTGATCCTCTACTCTTTGGGAGGAAGTCACTAAGTTTGGGCCACACTTAAGGAATGAGGACGCTGGCTCTTCCGCCTTTAGCTTGGAGTGTCTAAATACATCATTTGGAACTGTGCACAGGAATTTTCTTCTCCTTTATTATTTAATCAATTATTTCACTCTGGACTAAGAGGTATTTATACTTTGGGTTATAATCCAATATTACTTTGTTGTTTGAATTCCTTACATTTTGGCCATTGGGAACTCTTTCAGCTGATTTCCATGTCTCTTGATGTGCCCCCTCTATTGTATGCTCTTTGGAATCAGCTCTTTTTTCTTTTTTCTTTTTCTTTTTCTTTTTTTCTTTTTCTTTCCTCTTTTTCCATTATAAAGAATGCTTTGTTGATTTAAACCATTGATAGCTCATTCTGTTATAAACCTTAAAGTAAAAAGACCCAAAACAACAAAGCAACCACTCCTCTGTCCGAACTGGAAATAACCTCCTTAGAAAAATTACTCTTTTGCCATGTTTTCTTTGACCTTTCATCCCTAATAGGAGACTCCAGTTTGTGAATTTCTGCTTTGGGTGCCTTTCTTGTGCTGTCAGGAAGAGTCCAGAT
>NW_024414416.1:0-8467 GCF_014898765.1 Herpailurus yagouaroundi | reverse complement strand
CTAATCATAATTCCCCAAATTTCCAAGAAGTCCTCATCTTTATTGAAAAGGAAACTGTTGGACTGACCTAAGACCAGGATGTGAAAGAAAGATCCTTCTGTGGGAAATATTTTGGGAAAGCAGCTTGGCAAATGTTATATCAGGGATGATTCTGTAATGACATTTTCTCTTTAAGATCTATAGTAGCACTTGTCATTTATTTACACTAAGAAAATGATTACTTGACTGCAGCAAAGCTTAAATCTTGCTTATTAAGTTCATGTTTCATATAAATATTACAATTTATACTGTTTCCTTGCGGAGTTTAATAAGAGCTTTACGATTAATGTAACAAGGATAGAAGTTAAGTTGTAAACAATATCAATCAATTAAATTGAAGCAATTTGTTATGAAAATTTAACAATCTCTTTCCTTCCTATTGAAGAAACAAAAACTTTGTGAAGTTGTATACTAAGAGAAACAAGCTGTTCCATGTCTTGCCTGGCATATAAAGAAGATTCGCATGAAATAATTATTCCCAGTAGATCCAAGTGAAGCACATAGTTTCTAAACTTGGAGGCAAATCTTGAAATACATGATTCATGACATTCAATGGTTGAATTTCACCCTAATTTTATCTGATTTTTTTAAACGACAATACCAATGAGTTGAAAAGATAACTTCTTATGAAATTATCAATAAATCATGATAGTCAGATCGTCCCAAAATTTAACACAGCAGAAGCAATGATAAAATGCAAGGTTTGGGCTCAATGGACACAAATCACAAGGAAGCAAAAGTGGTGAACTTCAAGAGGTCCCAAGGCTTACAAGATAAAGCTTCTTCAGGAAGCAAAAGAAGGCAACTTCTAATTCTTTTTGCAAAAACAATTTGAGAATAAACTGAGAATATAAAAAAATTAAATTCAACTCTCTTAAAATCAAATCAGCATTTACTTACTTAATATCTACAATGTGCATATATTAGCTAAACAAAGGGAGTAAAATGATTAGATGGAAGACGAGTAAATTTTATAATGGTATTCAGGGCCTTTTTATCCTCACTCTAAAAATGAGGAAGCTTAATCTTGATTGGCCTTTTCCCAAATAGATAAAAATTGGAACTAGGTGTTCAGAAGTGTTAGAGGAGGAAAAACAAACGCTAGAAATGTTATGGGGTTTTTTTTTTCTTTCTTTTTTCCTTTCTTGTGTCTTCTATACCTTTTGGGGCTCTAGAAGTTGCCCAAAGATTTTCATTGCCCCACCTGATAAACAACCAATGTTAACAGTGGAATAAAGACATTACCACTACATTTCCCCAGAGTGTGAGATTGATAACATTACTAATACAGACATTTGCAGTTATCTGGACAATATAATCATGTTACTCAACTGTATTTGAGTAACCCCGTAACAAAAGAAAAATGTTACTAGGGTTACAGAATAAAATATGTTACTAATGTTACAGAATGTAAATTAATGTTAAAGTTGTTTGCATTGGAATTAATTGTCTTGTAAAGTTCTAATTGTATGAACATAGGCTTAGAAAGAAATCCCCAACAAATTACCCACAAGTATAATGAAAATCAACAAAGAGGTTACATCAAAAATGTATTTGTGAAGGCAGAGAAACTATATTTTATGACCAATGTACGATTGCTCCCTAAAGTGTACAGGGGACAGTGTTTCATTTTATCATTACACCACAAACCAAAATATTCCTCTGAGCTTTTCTGAGATGCAAGGGACACCGCTTGAAGATTTTATTAAAAACAAGTCCAGACAAAAACCTATTCCAATACATACTTCATACCACTGGTCCATGAGGTCACTGAATATTTTTCAGAACATTTTTGAAATAGAAATTCAAAAACAGTCTGCTGGATGCCAAGAAAAATCGTGAGTTGCTCATATAGCTGAATAGCTAGAATTGCTATATTCAAAAATTAAATTAAGTCGGTAACACACAAAATTTCTAACCATTTTCCTTGCGTACGTTCACAGTGTCAAAAGTAGCCAAGATTCATGAAATCTATTTTAATATTATTTCATTATTTAGTTATTTTAATTTTTTTATTTGACTATAGTTGACGTACAATGTTACGTTAGTTTCAGATTACATTACATAGCACAACATACTTGTTCACCATCTCTATATGTCATGCTACACTCACAAGTATAGCTACCATCGGTCAACATACAATGCTATTACAATGTCATTGACTATATTCCCTAAGTCATACTTTTTATTCCTGTGACTTATTCATTCTATAACTGAAAGCCTGCTTCTTACTCCCTTTCACTCATTTTGCCCATTACCCCACTCCCCTTCCCTCTGTCGACCATCAGTTTTTTCTCTTGATTCTGCTTTTTGTCTGTTTATTCCTTGGTTTTTTTCTTAGATTCCATATATGAGTAAAATCATATGGTATTTGTCTTTCTCAGTCTGACTTAATCAAATCTACTTTTAATATGTCTTATTCTTAGAACCCAGATATGTAGGTGCCCATAATAATTCCATGAAGTAACATGTATGAAGTTGGAATCAAATGGTTCAACATGTTTTATTCTCCCTATATGTAAGTGTATCCTCTTTTTAGCCTATATTTTTGCATGCCTCAAGTATTACATAATTTTTAAAAATTAAGGATAAATAAATTACATCTAATTCCACTACTTTCAGGTAGGGAAATATTACAGATACTTTATGTTCTCAAGAGACCCCAAACCAAATAGTAGAGTAAAATAAAATAAAACCATAAAACTCCTAGAGAAAAACATAGGAGCAAAGCTTCTGGATACTGGTCTGGGCAGTGATTTCTTGGATATAACACCAAAACCATAGGCAACAAAAGCAAAAATAAACAAATGAGGCTACATCAAAGTAAAAATCTTCTGCACGGCAAAGGAAACAATCAACACAATGAAAAGGCAACCTGTGGAATGGAGGAAAATACTTACAAACTACATATCTAATAAAGAGTTAATATCCAAAATATAAGAAATTCATACAACCCAACAAATCACCATCATCATCATCATCTTATTGTAAAGTGATCAAAGGAACTGAAGACATCTCTCCAAAGACATATAAATGGCCAACAGGTAGATGAAAATGTGCTCAACATCACTAATCATCAGAAAAATGCAAATCAAAACCACAATGAGATATCACCCCACACCTGTTGGGATGACTATTGTCAAAAAAAAATCCCTCAAAAGATAATAAATATTGCTGAGGATGTGGAGAAAAAGGAACCCTTGCTAGGAATGTAAATTCATGCAACTATTATGAAAAACAGTATGGAGGTTTCCCTCAAAATTAAAAATAGAACAACCATGTGATCAAGCAACTCTACTTCTTTTTTTTTTTTTAATTTCAGTTAACATACAGTACAATATTGGTTTGAGGAGTAGAATTCAGTGATTCACTTACATACAACACCCAGTGCTCATCACAAGTCCCCTCCTTAATACCCATCACCCATCTAGCCCATCCCCCCATCCACCTCCCTCCATCAACCCTCAGTTTGTTCTCTATCATTAAGAGTCTCTTGTGGTTTGTTTCCTCTTTCTTCTACTCACCTCCCACCCACCATATGTTCATCTGTTTCATTTCTTAAATTCCACATATGAGTAAAATCATATGGTATCTGTCTTTCTCTGATCAACTTATTTCACTTAGCATAATACATTCTAGCTCCATCCGTGTCATTGCAAATGGCAAGATTTCATCCTCTTTGACAGCCCAGTAATATTCCATTATATGTGTGTGTGTGTGTGTGTGTATGTATGTATGTGTGTGTGTGTGTGTGTGTGTGTGTGTGTGTATATATATATATATATATCACATCTTTATCCATTCATCAGTCAATGGACATTTGGGCTCTCTCCATAGTTTGGTTATTGTTGATAATGCCAGCAATTCCACTTCTGAGTGTCATTGCCAAAGGAACTGAAATCAGGATCTCGAGCAGATGTCTGCATTACTGTGTTTACTGCGATAGTATTCATGATAGTCATGACATAAAAACAACATAAATGTTCATCAAAGGATGAATGGATCAAATGTGGTACATGCAATGGAATATTATTCAGCCTTGAAAAAAAGGAAAATTCTGTCACTTGTGACACATGGATGAATTTGAAGGACATTATGGTGAGATAAGATTTGCACAGAAGGGCAAATGCTACATGATACCACTTACAAGAGGACTCTAAACTAGTCATACAGAAGCAGAGTAGAATGATGGCTTCCAGGGGCTGGGAAAGGATGGAAATGGGTAGATATTAGTCAGATTTTAAAATTTTAGTTATACAACATAAATAGTCATAGAGATCTACTCTAAAGCATAGAAGCTTCAGGTAAAAATAGCGTATTACGTACTTGAAAATTTGCTAGAGGGTAGATCTACTGCTAAGTGTTAATAATAATAATAGTAATAAAATAAAAATTATGGGAGAAAAATTTAAAAATGATGGATATATTAATGGAATAGATTATAATGATGGTTTTGCAGGCATGCACTTATCTTAAAACTCACTAAATTATGTGCATTAAACATTCATACCTTTTTGTATGTCAATCAAACCTCAATAAAGTGGTTTAAAAAAATAACAAACTACACAAACCCCTATTTAAGATCATCACACTGTATATACCTCTTAATCTAATATTATATTTTTATTGGAAGGAACATTTAGTGGTCAAGTTCAAGAGGGGTTTGAGAGGAACAGCTGTGGGTACTGAGGGCATGCAGGGGACAGAGTGGGAAACTTTTAATCCTCCCAGGTCTCTTTCAATTTAAGTATTATAACCCTGTTAAGTATCAGTATTTATTGCTTCCATTATATTTGTTTTAAATTATATTTTTATTTTTAAGTCTTTAATAGACTACTACAATCCAGTCAGAAATTTTGATTTATTATTGGATTTTATTTTTATAGTTTATTGTAATTAAATTAATAATTTTATTATAAACATACTTTTAACTCACCCTGATGGAAAGTTATTTTTTCCCAAAATAATATTTTTATAAAATTGATATGCATTTTATCTATGTCATACACATTAGAAAATTATGATAGGAGTCACCTGATACAAAAAAATAGGAGTAGTGTGTGTGGAAATTGCATTGCAAGAGCTCAATTATGTGGGTAGTGTGGGGGTATCTGGTTGGCTCAGTCAGTATAGAGGATGTGACTCTTGATCTCAGGGTTGTGAGTTTGAGCCCCATGTTGGGCATAGAACCTACTTAAAAAAGATAAAATGTGGGTAGTGAGGAAGTGGGGGCTGTGTGCAGACATTTCTGTTAAGATGTCTGGTGGAGAAGGGAGGGGAAAAGAGGAGTAACTTAAAGGATCAAATAGGAGTGTATTTGTAGAGGGGAGGAGTTTGTTCATATTAGGTGAAAGTGAAAAAAAAGATTGAAAGATTTTTTTGGAGTAATGTCTCATCAGATGTAGGAAGTGATAAGAGCAAGAACATAGACTAAAAATGAAGCAAGCATGTCAGATAAGCTTCATTTCTCAGGTATGCTGTAAGTAATACTACTTGCTAAGAGAGAGGGGGGGAAGGGAGAGAATCTTCGGAAAATTGAGGGAATGGAGATTAGCAACAGATGTCCTTAAGAGTCCTCTTGGGAGTCTCACTAGCTCAAGCTGCGCATTGACTGCCAGCTCTGTTAAATAGAGAGCTGATTGAAGTAGACAGTAGGAACCTTTTTATAGTCTAGGAAAATAGTGTGCCAAGCAAATTAATAGTAGTCTAAGCATGAAAACCTCAAACTTGTGAAACTGAGCTCAAATAGACATTGCAATAGACAACTGTACTCATTTCATTCGATTCTTATGTGTTTTAAAATCTATGCAAGTTCCTCAAGATCGTAAGAGATGTGGGTATAGTTCTATCTCCCCCCTATTTCTCTCAAGAGAAAGGCTACATTTCTTGCATGCTTGACAGCTCCCACATACCATTATGCCACATTATTTCCGACCAAACACACTCATGCACACATGCACACACACACTGATATCTATTATATCTTGGCTTTTGTTTGATAAATGTAAATGGTACAACCTGGTGCATTATGGCTGAGTATGTGTACATCCATTCAGGACAACATATTTAGTAATGCTCTAAAAGCTGAGACAGGGATATTATTTATGAATGTCATAAATACTAGAATGAACAATATCTTACTAAAATTATGAATAGCAGAATATTCGGTTATAAATATGGTGCCAATAGAACACAGAAATATGATTCAATGTAATCACGGTTAATTTTGGAAGTAGTCAAAGTAAAAAAGAATATTTTTCAGAAGAAACAACTATGATGAGAGACTGCCACACATACAGAGAAGAAAACTTGGGGGGAGAGGTGCAAAGCAGATGTGAAATGATTACACCTCATATAAAGTTCTGAGACGCAGAGCTCTTCTTCAGACACTGGGATGAGAAAGAGTAGTGGACTTCCTTTATGGTATCAACATAGCTCATTATGACCCTGTAATTTACCTCCTCAAAAACATGATAGGGAAGCAACTAGGGAATCATGTTTATACTACATAACCTTACCTCTATGTCCAAACTTTATTGAACTCTTGTTGCATACTTGACCCAAACGTCTTCCTCCTGAGTTTCTCTCCCCCTGAGAACATAGATTTTTAAAAAATAAAGAATTCTAGTTCAATGTAAGCTGATTTTCTTCTTTTTATCCTTTAAACATGAATAAGCAAATATAAGCCAGCCATTTTCCACAAAACACATAGGAGAAAGAAAGAAAGAAAGAAAGAAAGAAAGAAAGAAAGAAAGAAAGAGAGGAAGGAAGGAAGGAAGGAAGGAAGGAAGGAAGGAAGGAAGAAAGGAAGAAAGGAAGAAAGAAAGAAAAAAAGAAATAGCCTTTAAGGCTAAAATAATACAACAGGTATAGAGAGGTAGGCTACAAGAGTTCTAAAGGTTATCTAATTCCTAGTTGCAATCCCTCTTTTTGAAACTTCAGTACTTTTCCACCTTTGGGTTCATGAAGTGTCTCTGTCCTATCTTTCTCATAATAAATTTCTTCCATTCATAATCTTGTTGAAGTTCATTTCTCATATTTGTAATCAACAGCCCTGGCCAATTTAGGGAGAACTGAAAATCTAGAATAGTAGGACTTCTTATCCCATTAAAGACAGCCTTTCAGACAAGTCTCTCCATATGTGTAGGCAATTAAATAAAGAAAAGTATGGGATTTGTTTAATATGGTAGCACATAGGTAAAATGCATTATGCTATTTGACTAAATGGTAAACTTAGTACAATTCTACAAACACATGGCTATGCCATGAGGAGACTCCACTTCAGACCTGTGAAAGATTCAGACTTGGCATTCTCAACGTACACACATACATGTGCACGTGTGCTCACACACACAAAACCATTCTGAGTATAAACGTATAAATCTTTCCACAGAGAAATGTGAAACGAATGGGTCACTAAAATGTTTTGAAGGGTGAATCTAATTTCTTGATGATATGATCACCATTTATTGCTTCCACTGAATGTCAAATTGTAGAGACAGAAGCTCAGCAGGCTTAAACACCAAGATAGTCTTCAAGTGAATTTCCTGACATCTCTCTCCTTGGAGGCCATTAAGAAGACTGACAAGTACTTACTTTTGGAAGAAGTTTTCAAAGCTTATGAATAATCAGGGAAGTGGGTAAAGTAGAGCTGAGATAATGCAAAAAAGTTAAAATTTTTTTTTGCCACAGTTCCTTACAGTTTGTGGTAACTTTCATCTATGAAGTTATTAATAGTATTAGAATTGTCCTCCCTTATCTGTGTCTTTGCTTTCTATGGTCTCAGTTATGCACTGTCAACCACAGTCCAAAGCACATGATCCTCCTTTGACATATCATCAGAAGGTCAGTAGCAGCCTAACGCAACATCACAATACCTACATCATTCACTTACTTCATCTCATCACACAGGCACTTTATCGTTTCATATCATCACAAGAAGAATAAGCACAGCACAGTAAGATATTTTGAGAAACAGACCACATTCACATAGAATGTGTGATTTTATTAGAGTATATTGTCATAATCATTCTATTTTATTATTGTTAATTGCTGACTGTGCCTAATATATAAATTAAACTGATCATAGGTATATATATGTATAGGAAAAACATAGTTATATATATAATATATATGTATAATATAATATATTTATAATACAATATATATAATAATATATATAATATATGTATAACATAATATACATATAATATATATGTATAATATATATACATATATAACTATGTTTTTCCTATACATATATATACCCACATATATACCTATGATATATACCTATATATATACCTATATATACACATACCTATATATATACCTATATCTACCTATATCTATCTACCTATCTATCTATACCTATATATACCTATATATATATATATATATATATACACACACATATATATACACACAC
>NW_024414415.1:0-2098 GCF_014898765.1 Herpailurus yagouaroundi | reverse complement strand
ACACACACACACACACACACACACACACACACACCCCGCCAGAACCTCACATGCTGACCCACTGTTGACATGCCCGTGGACACACACACGCAACGCAGCCATCGCAAACACGGAAGCACACTGAATAGGCACTGCCAGACTTTGCAAACACACACGCCCCTCCCCCCGCACACCCAAGAGGTAAGACCGACGCGCCCATCAACACGAAACACATCCACCACCACATGCAGACCAACAGGACCGAAACACGCCCCCTTGTCACCAACTCTCAGCCCCCCCAGGACCCATGTACGTCGGGCCCCCACAGGCACAGGTCACCGGACCCAGATGCGTCACCACACATGCCGGGCCACGGCCACGGCCACGACCCACGGATGCAGGCGAGCAGACATCAACTCACCCTCCTCCGCCAACTGTCAGCCCCGGACACACACGCACACACCGCGGCTAACTCTAATCCCACACAGCCCTGGCAACGCACACCTAAAGCACCCACAGAAAACACTGGTCTCACGTGACCGACATAAACACTACACACGCAGCCCACATGACACACATGAGCCAGCCGATCACAGAGAGAAGCCCCTCAGACCCAGCGCGCGCGCGCACGCGCGCGCGCACACACACGCACCTGGACAGAACACAGACACCGAGAGAACTCACACACGCGCCTGGACAGCACACAGACGTCGCATTCAGCACGCGCACCGTCACAAACGCTTAGCTGAGACACATGCCCTGGAGATGCACACACACAGTCACAGACAGTCCACACCGTGGACGCAAGCCCCGCACATGGGGCAAGCCACACACAGACGGACCCACAAACACAGCTCACTCTCGCAGCACACAAACACTCCGTCCACCCGCCGTGGCACGCGCAGGCGACACAGACCCACGGAGTCACCCCCACACAGCGCGCGCGCGCACACACACAACTCTCACCGAGACCCCCCCCCACACAGGTACAGCACACATAAACAACACCCACCCCTCCGGCAGGGCACACACAGACAGAGCCTCGCATACATGAATGCACACGGGGACTCCAGCGCCCACGGCGACGGGCCACAGCCCCAACACTCCCCTGGACTGGCACCGCCACTCCCAGCAGACCCCAGCACAAACTCGGAGACAGGCACACGCACACACCCAGGCGAGACACCTGCAGATCCACAACCCCGCACACGCGCGCTCCCACGGCGGGCCCAGACTCCCCCCTCCGCTGTCACAGCACCCCCCCCCCCCCCCCCCCCCCCCCCCGGGGGGGCCGCCCCGCCCGCCCGGGGGGCGCGGGGCCAATAACCGGCTGTTGCTGGGGCGCAGCCCCCGCCCGTAGGAGCCGCAGACTCCACGGCCCGCGTGCCGCCCCCTGTCGCCGCCCCCAGCGGGCGCGCGCCTGGGGTGTGGCCGCCCCGACAAGCCGGGCCCCCCCCCCCCGCCCGCCCCTCCCGGACTGCGGGGGCCGGGGCAGTCGGGGTCGACTCACTTCCCCGGGCCCGCACTGGCCGCCAGGGGGCGCTGCGGAGCCCGCACCCCATTGTTTGTAAACAAACCCGCCAGACCGCTGAGGCACCTGCGCTCCCGGACCCTTAGCGCCTCCCGCCCAGCGACCCCAGCCCAGGGTCGCTGGTGGGGTGGAGGGCGGGGAGAGAGGGAGGCACGCTGTGGGGATGCAGCGCGCCCCCACTGCTCTCCCAGCGCACTCCTGCCACCTCCTCCAGGGAGCCCACCCGGCCTGGCCCATCGCGGCCAGCGAGGACTCGGGGTGCGCACACTCACCCCGGGGGCATGAACACGCCGGAGGGGGCGGCGATGGGGGGGCGGGCGGCTTCCTTCAAGAGGGCGCGCCCGCCGAGCGCCGCTCGCTGCGACGGCTGCTGCTGCTGCTGCTGCTGCGGCCGCTGCTACTGCTGCTCTAACTGCAGTGGCGGCTGCTGTTGCTGTGGCTGCCGCTGCTCCTGCTCCGGCTGCAGGCGCGTCCGCGTCGTGGCCGCCGCTGCCGATTTTGCTGCCGCCGCCGCCGCCGGGCGCCCGCTCGCATGTGGCTCGCGCCGCGTCTCAGGCCGCCCGGCGGATCCCCGGCCCGCTCGGCGGC
>NW_024414414.1:0-7807 GCF_014898765.1 Herpailurus yagouaroundi | reverse complement strand
GCTGGGCTCTCGGGTCCTGTCCCCTCCGGCTGGGCTCTGGGGTCCTGCCCTCTCCAGCTGGGCTCTCGGGTCCTGTCCCCTCCCCTCAGGCCCACCTCCTTGGATGCCTGCACCCAGGCTCAGGAGGGCTGTCCTTGCCCCCACACCCGGCTCCTTCCCGGGCCTCGCTGGTCAACACGTCCACACCTTCCTCTTCCTCCAGGGTACCTGCCCTGCACACCCTTCGGGGCATCTTCACACAATCACAGCTTCTCCAGACCTTAGAACTGGGGACAGGGGGCTGACATTTCTGCGGCTGGGGGGTCCCATTCGCTTGGAAGCATTCAGGCTGAGCCTCATGAGTGTGAGCCTGGTAAAGGGGACATCCTGACCTGGAAGGTGGAGGCCGGGGACTTCTCCAGCTGGAACATTCTGGATTTCTCAGATGGGCCTGGCATGACCCACAGTCGCCTAACTCTGGCCCTGGGATCTCACTGCAGGGGTCCGGGAGGCAGGGGCCCGGCGGCTGCCACCGGCGAGGGCTCAGTACTGGTTTGCTTGGTGAACACACCCTTAAGGCCTGGGAACGAGCACGGCTGCCGGAGCACGTTGGTTGAAGGTCTGTTGGATGAATGTTACAGCCTCTAAGTGCCACGTGCCTGGCACACAGTAGGTCCGGTGAACCTTGCTGGGTGGGTGAGTGAGCGAGCGAGCCAGTGACCTCGGGGCTTCTTACTCCGCTCAGGCTCCTGGTGAAGTACCAGCTGGCTGGCAGGTCAAACACCTTCTGAGGAAGGAGAGAAGGCAGTCTCTCACCTTCTGGGGCTGGAAGTCAGAGACCCGAGCATCAGCGGGCTGTGCTCCTGGGCGTGCACGCGGCTGTCTCCTCCCCTGTGTCCTCACATGGTCGTTCCCCCTGCCTGTGTGTCCTGATCCCCGCTTCCTATAAGGACGCCGGTTACACTGGATTCCGGCCCACGCTAGTGACCTCGTTTCACATCAGTCACCTCTTTGAAGACCCCATCTCCAAGTACAGTCATATTCCATGATCCCGGGAGTTAGAACTCCCACACGTGAATTTTGGGGATCCCAGTTCAGCACAGCGGCCTCACGAGGGGCAGGTGACTGAGAATGCCGTGAAGGCCACACCACACGGGGAGGTGCCCATCGAGGTCCCACAGGGGAGCCCCCGCCCACCGTTCCCATGCTGCTGTCACACGCAGAGCCCTGGGGCTCCCCTCCGGGGCTCGTCTATGTCGTGCACACGGCATTGGCGGCCGGGGGCTCTCTCTGTGTGGCTGCAGAGACCCAGCCTCCCTCTGTCCTGTCTTGGCAGACCCCCTTTCTCTGTCTTAGCTCCCATCTGAAGTGTCAGGCCTGGGACTGCAGACCGGTTTCCAGGAAGACAGGCCTGCCCTGCTTCCCCCCCACGCCCCTTCCCTCCCCTCAGGCCCCAGATGGAGGGGCTTAGTGAGAGGGGCTTTCCCACTGAAGGTCTCTCTCTCTCTCTCTCTCTCTCTCTCTCTCTCTCCCACCGGAGGTGATTGTGTCTCGGGCCCTGCAGGTGGGGCTGTGCGCATGGGGATGTGTCTGTGGGTCTAGAGGGAAGGGCCCTCCATGTCACCTCCCCAGGCCCCTGCCCCAGATAGCCTCATTCTTGTGATATTTGGTGGGGACGTACTGCTGTCCGGCTGGTCCAACTGGATCAGGAGATCCGAGCTCAGTCTGGCCCTCAGCTTGTCATTCACATTGGAGAGCTGACCTCAGCTCTCCGCTGTCCCGGGCTTGGTCGGGACCATGGCCAGAGGCTCCGGACTCCCGCAGCTGCCCACAGTCAGCCCTCCCCCTCCCAGGCTCTGCAGGGGAGACTCTGGGGTCTTCTGGGGGCCTGGACCTCGGCTTGGTGCAGGAATCACGGCTTGTCTTGAAACAGGCTTCCCCCATGGTGATGTTGGAATCTGTGCTGCTCGTGCAGAAAGCAATTAGATTGTCAGGGATTGTTACCACTTTCAGGAATCTAGAGCATTCCTCACTCTGATACACGGAATAAAGGAAGACGGAGGTACTACCTTTTGTAGTTGCCTTTACGTCGGCAGGTTGAAAGTCAGGTGTGATTGGTGTTCTGAAGTTTCAGGAAATATTCGTATTATCTGAAGCAGGGACACGTATGGTTTAGCAACGGACCCGTGTACGGCTTTCTTTGCAGTGTATGTCCCAAAGCAGTGCCCACCGTCCGTGCTCAGGTGAGAGATGCCGGTGACCGTGTGGCCATTTGTCCCAGGCACAGAATCAGAAGAAGTATTGCACAGATTCTTCAACCAGTACATTTCGTCTCTCGGAATAACTCTAGTATTTCACTCAAAAAGAAAAACAAAGTTAAGAAGGGTGCAGATGTGCTGGGGAGATTGAGGGAAAGAGCGCCAAACGTCCACAAGTGCGGGTTTGGACAAGCTCCCCAGGCAAGGAAAGCAGGTTTCTTTGTGGCCAAAGGTTCACAGGAAGTTTGGATGGGTGGGGGGGCTCTGCTCGCTCCAGGGTGTGGAGGGGTGGTCTGCAGGACATCTGGCACTTGGGGGCACGGGGGGGGGCGGCGGGGCGACATGGGGGGGGATCTGCAGGACATCTGCAGCCAGGGAAGCATGGCTGTGCTCACATCTCTAAGGAAGGCGTTTCTCCTTACAGCTCCGTTGGCCCTTTTGAAAATAAGCTTGTTATTTGAGAACAAGGACAGGGCAGAGTCCCCGATAGACCCTCCCCCTCCCCCTCCCCCCTCCGTCACTGTTCTCTGATGGGTACCTTGCATTCCAGTGTCACCTTGGCACAGCTAAGACACCAGGGCTGGGACCTCACTCTCTCCCAAAGCCCACACGTATTCGGAGTTCGTTCGTTGGACCCCGCTGTCCTTTCTTTGTCCCAGGACCCCGTCCAGGGATCCTTCTGGCCGGGCAGTTCTCGGACTTTGTTTCTGACGACCTTGGGAGTTTTGATGACACTGGTAGGGTGTTTTCTGGACTGACCCTCAGCTGGGATGGGCCAGCTTCTCGTCCTGAGGCTGGGGTTCAGGGTGAGCTGGGAGGAAGCACAGAGGCAGGGCCCTAGTGCCACCAGCTCACATGGGAGCCACCCGTCACCATGCACCCCGATCGCCGGGCTGAGGTCACGGCTGTCCAGTCTGCCCGCCTCACTTGCTCCCAGGCCTCCGACCCCTGCTATCTCAGAGGAAGGAGGTCACCAAAGCAGCCACACTCGCGTGAGGATGAGGCGCCGTCTCCTGTCTCCTGGAGGGGAGCTACACACATAGATTATTTGGGATTCTGCCGGGGAGTTTTGCCTGTTCCCTGTCACTCAGCATACATTCAATCGATCGATCAGTCAGTCAGTGTGTGTGGACGTCTGGGTATTGGCGTGTCTATTTTGAATTACAACCCAAAACTGTATTTATTTTGTGGCCCACATTGCTCTAGGTCTGACCACCGAGAGAGAGCTCGTCAGACTTGGAGGCCGTGTCCTTTTGGCTGCCTCCATCCTGTTAGGCTGTGAGCACGGCTTCGCTCTCTGGCACCACGAGGTGCCCCAGGCTCAGCTCACTGGTTTCCTGCCCCGCCCTACAACCAGCCGCCCCTCCCAGAGCCCCCCCCCCCCCCCCGCTCCTCTTAGTGGGGAGAGGGGTTAGAACTGGGGCCCGGGAGCTAGGGATGCCTCTTGGCCCTGGGGTCACTCCTTCCCAGTCTTCTCCAGCGGCGTTTTATTTTATTTATTTGTTTATTTATTTTTTAAAGTTTATTTATTTATTTTGAGAGAGAGATCAAGCACAAGCAGGGGGAGGGGCACAGAGAGAGAGATTGAGAGAGAGAGAGAGAGAGACAGAGCGTCAAGCAGGCTCTGCTCTGACGGCACAGTCGTGGGTCTCAAATTCACAAACCTCGAGATGACGACCCCAACCGAAATCAAGAGTTGGACGGACACTCAACCGACTGAGCCACTCAGGCGCCCATCCAGTGGTGTTTTGAATAAAGGATCAAGTTCATTTCAAAGGAAGCCAGAGAAAACGCTGCTGACTTGGGTGCGACCTCGGGTGATCACCGGACCACCCGGAACTCATCTCTCTTGACCCTGAGATGGGACCAAAGCACCTTTGCGACCTTCTTCTGCATTTGGAGGGTTAGGGTTAGATGTTCTCACAGGTATGTACAGTATGTTTCACCCCTTTGGGACACTGGACTAAACGTCAGTCACTTAGCGCTCCCCAACTTTCCAGACCTCTCCCTGGATTGGTCCATTCTTCCAGAATCTCCCATTTCTTCAACATGAACCCTCGCTGGAGACGCTCTGTGGCCCATGCACCCAGTGCAGCATCGGGGAGAAAAGACCTATTGGGGAGAAGGCAGCAGGAGCACCAATGACTGCTGGGGCTCTCCTTCTGGACCGGAGCCCCCAGCCGGCTAGACGTGTGAACTCCTCACTGCTGGGGCTTTGGGGCTCTGCCCCTGCCGCGCAGGACCACGGGGTGAAGGGAGGTGGGGTGGGGCAGGAGGCAGAGTCCAGACCCTCCAAGCAGCTCCCCCTTCGGGTGGCCAGAGACCTCCCCATGGCTCAGATGTCCTGGGAAGCACCGGCAGGTGGGTCCGTGTATCTTGATCCGGTTAGGAAGGCACCTAGCTGCAGGAACAGAAAACCCGGCAGCCGGGGGCCTCGACAGCGGGCACCAGAAGCCCCCGTGGGGTCTGCCCAGTGGCATCTTCCCTTCCGCTCGGCCGTTGTCATGTTTGTCCTCACACTCCTGGCTTTGGGTCTCCTGGGCTCCCACTCTAAGTACCTGTAGGATGGGGCCCTGCTGGGTTCGGTCTTCAGGCTGCTCGCGGGGCTGGGGCAGGTCTCCCCCCGCCCCCCAACAGTTCTGAGAATAGCCGGAGCCCCAAGAACCAGCCACTCATTCTGGAGAGGGAGCCAGCCCAGTGGGACCCGCAAGGGGCCTGCAATAACCAGCTGGCTCCCTTCGATGAGCCCTTGCCGCTGGCCAGGCTCTGGGGGCCAACCCTCGGCCTCGGCCTCCTTTGGGGTCGGGCTCCTCTGCAAAGAGTGTCTTTCCGCGGGGGTCCACCTTCCCGGGGTGGTCCACCCCCAAGACCGACCCATGTGTCCTAGCACGCCTCCTGCAGCACCACACCCGCTGCCTCCCCTCCCTCTCATCTCTGGGGGGATGACCCTGCTCGTCTCTGTCTCAGAACCCTAACCCTAACCCACACCCGCGGCCCCCGCAACCGCACAGGCACTGGGCCACAGGGCCACGGCCACAGAAGAGGGTGTGCGCGCACACTGTGGTGGAGAGGGAACCAAGGTCCCGCGGGTTTGGGGAAGGCTTTGGGAATCAGAAGAGGCCAGCTGCTGGGTTGTGTGTTTGGGGAGAGGATACCGTATCCCAGAGATCTCTCAAGGAGCACGCTACCGACATGTGCCACGCGGGCTTGGGGCCATGCTCTGGCCTCATGGTTTCTACAGCACCGTGAACCTCGTCCTGTTTTCTGCTGCCCCTTCCAACTGGCTCTCTGGAAAATGCTCATTTTCAGTGCAAGAAAGTGAGAAAATTATCCAAGTCCTTGGCCACATGCTTCCTTTGACCCAGGGATACTAAATTATCAGACTTTGGCCACAGCCAAGACCATCTTCATAGCAATGACAAGATTCCAGAAAGTTCTTTCTGGACTCCAGTGGGAACAAGAGTGAGGCAGCACAGAGGGGCTCAGGGTGCTAGAGACTCGGCGGAGCCCTCGCCCAGACTCCCCCCTGCCCTGTCTGCTGTGCTGGGAAGGGACTGGCAGCTCTTGATGAGAAGCCGTTTTTCCCTTAGCTAAACTGGTTTGAGACTTTTGCTTTCAGATTGAGATATTTTTGGATGGGTAAGAATGGAAAAAATGCGTGTCCCTTTTTCAGATAATTGTGGCTGTCCCACTCTTTGTTGAAGTTCTTGGAAACTCAAAGTTGTGGGCAGTGAAGGGGGCCGGCCTTGGACCTGAGAAAGCACCCCGCAGGTGTGGCCACCTGCACTTTGTTGAATCAGGGAGCCAGTGGCACGGACTACGGCAGGCAGAATATTCGAGAACACCAGGTGCAGGGTGCCTCCTCCCTTCTTAGGGCTCTGAGGGGGGGAATGAGGACAGACACTGTCTCAATAGGCCTCCAAGTCCCCACAGCCCCAGAAATAAGGAGGTGGTGCGGCTGGCCAGCTGGCGAGAGGCAGTGGGGCAGGTGGGACTTTGAGGGAGAGCAATTTGAGGACAGAAATTCTAGAAGAGGCTGCCTGGTAAGGATGAAGACACCCAGCTTCCCAGCCGTGAGCGCATCTGGCCTTGTTCTGGCAAGTGGACATCCTGATACCTTATGAAGTTCGAGTTCACTTAGGGACCTGGACATCGTGACAGATTCTGACATGCAAGATGGATAGACCTGGTAGGCTCGGGATGTTCGAGCAAAGAGCCAGTTGGTGCGAATGTTGGCGGGGGGGTGGGGTGGGGGCGAGGCGGGCAGCTCCGAAAGGGGTAAGCGTAGCTTATTGTCCTGATGGTTCTGGATCTTTCTCATATTCTGTTGCTGAGCAGCTGGGGGACCTTGGACAAATTATCTAGGATTTCAGCTTGTTTCCCTATGGGTAAAAAGAAGATAGTTAATACCAGCCTCAGCCCCATTTAGGGGTCAGCTGGCTGTGGACTCCTCCCCTGAGGCTCCATTTTGGGTCCCCCCTCCCCCTCCTGTCAGCCCTGGGGCTGGGGTCTCCTAGAGGGCAGGAAAAATGTCTGTCCTATTCCTGAGGCCTGGGGTTCAATGCTCAGGAAGCATTTACCCCAGAGTAAGAATGCCCAGCTCAGTCTGAGAATGAGTTATGTGCTTTTGACCTCTTGAGAAATAATGCTACCCCGTAGAGCAATGCACTTGCGAAGAGGCGCTGGGCCCCTGATCAGGGGACGCTCCTGGTAACTGCACCTCAAGGCGAGCCCAGCCCTCTCCTGGTGGGATCCTAGCAGAATCCCTATGCCCCAGGTGGGGCTGGATCTCACAAACTGCAAGGTCATGACCCCAGGGGAAATCAAGAGTTGAATGTTCAACGAGCTGAGCCCCCCAGGCGTCCCAAGGTACAGTGCTTCTAATTCTGCCAAAGGGTGTGCGTTTTTCAAGGGGATCTTTGGAGGTTGCTGCCCACTTCCCGCATTTCACTAGTGGGAAAACCAAGGCCGAGAGGCTGACTGAGGGGATATGTGGGTCTGGGGGATGCTGGCATCTCTCTTCCTTTCCTCCCCTGAGCACCCCTCTTCCCCGGACCCGCTCTTCCAGAATGCTCCTGGCCAGCCTAAATCCTGCTCCTTTCTCCAGGCTCATTTTAAGAAGTCATGTGACTTTTGAAGTCTTCCCTGACCCCTCCCTCCACTGGCCTGACCTTCCAGGGACTTGTTAAGCATCTTGTGCTTTGCCTGTCGTGGCTGTGCGGCTTTGCGTCTGCACGACCCTACTAGATTGTAAGCTGCAGGCGGGCAGGGTGGTCTGGGTTCCAGAGAGCGCGTAACCCTAGCGCCGGATGCACACGTGCGTGGCTGAATGAATGAGAGAATGCAGGAGTGAACGAACGAGCCAGTTTTGTAGGGATCCGGACCCCAGCAGCCCTTCGCGCCCCACCCGCAGCCCGCGGACACTCGGAGCAGGGGTCCCCCAGGTGGGTTCACCGTCTCGCGGTCCCGCGGAGGCGCACGGGGCCAGGTGACCGGCGGCCGGGCGCGGCGGTGGCGATTGCCCGCGCCGCCTCGAGGGGGCCCTGCGGCGGGCGCGGACGCGAGCCAGG
>NW_024414413.1:0-1265 GCF_014898765.1 Herpailurus yagouaroundi | reverse complement strand
CGGGTGACCCCAACAGCAGACAGTCCCCAACTCTCACCGGGTGACCCCAGCAGCACACAGCCCCCGACTCTCACCAAGTGACCCAAAGAGCAGATGGTCCCCAACTCTCACCAAGTGACCCAAAGAGCAGACAGGCCCCAACTCTCACCGGGTGACCCCAACAGCACACAGCCCCCAACTCTCACCAGGTGACCCCAACAGCAGACAGGCCCCGACTCTCACTGGGTGACCCCAATGGCAGACAGGCCCTGACTCTTACCAAGTGACCCAAAGAGCAGACGGTCCCCAACTCTCATGGGGTGACCCCAGGCCCCGACTTTCACCAAGTGACCCTAACAGCAGATAGCCCCTGACTCTCCCAAGGTGACCCCAACAGCACACAGCCCCAACTCTCACCAAGTGCCCCAAAGAGCAGATGGTCCCCAACTCTCACCAAGTGACCCAAAGAGCAGACAGGCCCCAACTCTCACCTGGCGACCCCAACAGCACACTGCCCCCAACTCTCACCAAGTGACCCAAAGAGTAGAGGGTCCCCGACTCTCACGGGTGACCCCAACAGCAGACAGGCCCCAACTCTCACCAGGTGACCCCAACAGCAGATGGTCCCCAACTCTCACCGGGTGACCCCAACAGCAGACAGGCCCTGACTCTCACCAAGTGACCCCAACAGCAGATGGTCCCCAACTCTCACCAAGTGACCCAAAAGCAGACAGCCCCCAACTCTCACCAAGTGACCCAAACAGCAGACAACCCCCAACTCTCCCCAGGTGACCCCAACAGCAGACAGCCCCCAACCCTCCCCAGGTGACCCCAACAGCACCCAGCCCCCAACTGTCACCAAGTGACCCAATGAGCAAGCAGTCCCCAACTCTCACCAGGTGACCTCAACAGCACACAGTCCCCCAACTCTCCCCAAGGGACCCAAACAGCAGACGGTCCCCAACTCTCACCAAGTGACCCAAAAGCAGACAGGCCCCAACTCTCACAAAGTGACCCAAACAGCAGACAGTCCCCAACTATCCCCAAGTGACCCCAACAGCAGACAGCCCCCAACTCACACGAAGTGACCCCAAGAGCAGACAGCCCCAACTCTCCCCAGGTGACCCCAACAGCACACAGCTCCCAACTCTCCCCAGGTGACCCCAACAGCACACAGCCCCCCACTCTCCCCAGGTGACCCCAACAGCAGACAGCCCCCAACTCTCCCCAGGTGACCCCAACAGCAGACAGCCCCCAACTCTCACCAAGTGACCCAAAAGCAGACA
>NW_024414412.1:0-1180 GCF_014898765.1 Herpailurus yagouaroundi | reverse complement strand
ACTTGTTGGGATGAGCACTGGGTGTTGTATGCAAACCAATTTGATAATAAGTTATATTTTTTAAAAAATTAAGTGGGAAAACAGAAAAAAAAGTACTACCCTACAACCCAGAAATTGCACTACTAGGTATTTGTCCAAGGGATACAAGTGTGCTGTTTCAAAGGGGCACAGGCACCCCAATGTTTCTAGCAGCACTATCAACCTTAGCCAAAGTATGGAAAGAGTCCAAATGTTCATTGACAGATGAATGGAAAAAGAAGATGTGGTATATATATACAATGGAGAATTACTCGGCAATCAAAAGAATGAAATCTTGCCATTTGCAACTACATGGATGGAACTGGAGGCTATTATACCAAGTAAAATTAGCCAGTCAGAGAAAGTGAAACATCCTATGACTTCACTCATATGAGGAATTTAAGATACAAAACAGATGAACATAAGGGAAGGGTAGCAAAACTAATATAAAAACAATGAGGGAGACAAATCATAAGAGACTCTTACATATAGAGAACAAACTGAGGGTTGCTAGGGGTTGTGGGGGGGCGTGGGCTAAATAGGTAAGAGGCATTAAGGAAGACACTTGTTGGGATGAGCACTGGGTGTTATACATAGGGGATGAATCACTGGAATCTACTCCTGAAATTATTATTGGACTATATGCTAACTAAATTAGATGCAAATAGACGAATAAAGAAATAAATAATATATTAACAAAGTACACTAACGGCCTTCAGAGATCATAGTTTCATTTGTGTACAACCTCGTTCCACATTCACAGACAGAAAATGTATACTGTGATAACACAGAGTCTCCCACACACAGAGAACTCAGTCCCACACCCAGAAAATTAGATAATGAGATGCGGGTGGGGAGGACATTTCTACAAGATGAAAAGGCTAACGTGACCTAAACACCATTATTATTCAACATCTTTCTGTAAGGTTTAGGCACTGCAAGTGAATAAGAGAATCCCTGGTTGGACCTAAGCATTGATGGGAATGGACAGGGACTCATTTCAAAAGACAAAAGTTTAGGATTTAGTCATATATACTCTGGGGCTGGTGCTGCAGGGAGAGAAGAAGTCATCCCAAAGAGCCAAAAGAACAGTTCTTTCTACTGAAGACTAATACGAGGATTACATAGGTCTGGAAACTTCTAGAAATAGGTAAATGGCCAA
>NW_024414411.1:0-1104 GCF_014898765.1 Herpailurus yagouaroundi | reverse complement strand
TTAAGGAATCAATCCCATTTACAAATGCACCAAAAACTATAAGATACCTAGGAATAAACCTAGGCAAAGCGTTGAAAGACTGAAAACTATAAAACACTGACGAAAGACATTAAAGATGGCACGCGTGCGCACACAGACACACACACACACTCACACACACACACACACACACACACACACACACACGCACACGCGCGCAAAGACATTCCAAGCTCATGGATTGGAAGAAAAATATTGTTAAAATGCCTATACTGTCCAAAGCAATCTACACATTTAACGCAATCCCTATCAAAATACTACCAACCTTTTTTACAGAGCTAGAACAAACAATCCTAAAATTTGTATGGAAACACAAAGGACCCCAAATAGCCAAAGTAACCTTGAAAAAGCAAAGCAAAGCTGGAGGTATCACAATTCTGGACTTCAACTTAATATTACAAAGCTGTAATATAAACAATATATATAAAAGGTGTAATCAAAACAGTGTAGTACTGACACAAAAATAGACACATAGATCAACAGAACAGAACAGAAATCCAGAAATGAACCCACAACTATGTGGCCAATCAATCTTTGACAAAGTAGGAAAGAATATCCAGTGAGGAAAAAAAAAAAGTCTCCTGAACAAATGGTGTTGGGAAAACTGGGCAGAAACATAGAAAAGAATGAAACTGGACCATTTTCTTACACCATACACACAAATAAATTCAAAATGGATGAAAGACTTAAATGTGAGACCTGAAACCTAGAATCCTAGAACAAAGGCAGTAAACCTCTTTGACACTGGCTATAGCAACTTCTTACTCGATATGTCTGCTGAAGCAAGGGAAACAAAAGCAAAACCAAACTGTTGGGAATTCATCAACACAAAAACCTCTGCACAGCAAAGGAAACAATCAACAAAACTTAAAGACAACCTACGGAATGGGAGGAGATACTTTCAAAGAGCATGATAAAGAGCTCTTTGTATCCAAAATACATAAAGAAATCATAAAACTCAACACCCAAACACAAATGATCCAATTAAGAAATGAGAAGATGTGAATAAAGAAGACATCCAGATGGACAACAGACACATGGAAAGATGCTTGACATCACTCATCA
>NW_024414410.1:0-1214 GCF_014898765.1 Herpailurus yagouaroundi | reverse complement strand
TCCATTTCTTTGTGTCCTCTTCCATTTATTTCATCAGTGTTTCATAGCCTTTAGAGTACAGGTCTTTCACCTCTTTGGTTAGGTTTATTCCTGGTTTCTTGTGGTATTTGTGAGCCTGTCAGTGGGATGGATCCCTTACTTTCTCTCTGTGTTAATTCATGATTTGTGTTAGAAATTCAATACATCTATGTTCCTTGATTTCTGTAGATGGTGACCTGTCGAATTCATATATCGATTCTAGCCATTTTTAAGGGAGGCTTTCATGTTTTTTATAGAACCTATCATGTCAGTTCCAAACAGCGAAAGTGCTACTTCTTCTTTGCCGATTGGGATGCCTCTTATTTCTTTTTGTTGTCTGAGTGCTGTGGTTAGGGTTTCCCGTACTATGTGGGATAACAGTGGGGAGAGGGGTCATTCCTATCTTGTCCCTGACTTTGGAAGAAAAACTTTCAATTTTTACCCATGGAGGATGAGATGAGCCGTGGGTTTTTCATAGACGACCTTTATTATGTGCAGGTAGGTTGAGTGTCCATGTACTTTGCTGAGGGTTTTTATCATGAATGGATGTGAAATTTTATCAACTAGTTTTCCTGCATCTGTTGAAAGCATCCTATTGTTCTTACCCTTTCTTCTATTACTGTGGTGCAGCATGTGGATTGATCTGTGAATGTGGAACCACGCTTGCAGCCCAGGAATATATCCCACTTGATTATGGTAAATGATTCTATCCATGTAGTGTTGACTTTCATTTGAAGGTATTTTCATGAGAATTTCGGCATACATAGTCATCAGGCTATTGCTCTGCAGTTTTATTTAAAATTTTTTCAACATCTTGTTCAATGCTTCTTTCCTTCCTTAGATAGAGTACATAAAAGTGAGGGAGGGGCAGAGAGACAGGGAGAGAGAGAATCCTGGCCATGCCCCACACTGTCATGGCAGGGCCCAACGTGGGACTCGAACCCACGTACCGCAAGATAATGTCCTCATCCAAAATGAAGAATTGGACAGTAAACCGACCGACCCACACAGGCGATGCTGCAGTGTTCGGTTTTAGTGGAGGCTTCATCTCGTTTTGGTATCAGGGTAATGATGGCCTCATACGATGAATTGGTCAGTTTTCCTTCTTTTTTTACTTTTTGTAATAATTCGAGGAGAGTACATATTACCTCTTCCTTGAATGGATGGTAGAATTCATCAATGAAGCCATCTGGCCG
>NW_024414409.1:0-2744 GCF_014898765.1 Herpailurus yagouaroundi | reverse complement strand
ACCCAACCAGTGCCACACTCGTCCTCGTCCGCCTCACTACTTTCCCTCCTAGAGTCTACAAGTGCACCCAGATGCTGACAAGGGGCAGATGGTTCTTCCACCGCAAGTAGGATCATTTGCTTCTGGATAATGCTATGAAAGCCAAGGGACCAAGTCACTTCTTCCAGTTTGGCATCAAGTAAGCACAGGAGGCTGCACCAGTTTCCAAGGGCTTTATTAGTAAGTTTTAGAAAAGAAAGATTGATTCTCTGGCTTCCAAGTCAGTGGAATGCAGAGCAGTGTCCGGGGACGTATCAGGGGGTGCCGAAAGGGACTGATGCTCTGTCCACCTTTTATTCGTAGATCCAGTCAAAAGCACAAGGCTTGTAGTCAACCAATTCTTCCGGCTTAAACCACAGGCTGATTTCTTTCTCTGCACTTTTTACTGAATCACTGCCATGAATGATGTTCCTGAGAGAGACAACAATTACCGGCTACCACATTTTAGAGTGCAAAAGTCTGTTCGTGGCTGAAGCAAAGGATGGTCGCTGCAGACCTTTCCAGCCAAACTGCCACCTGAAGCAGGAGACCCAAGGCATTTCCTCTTAAAAGCAACTATAAAATTCTAAGAGTATTGGATCAAAAGCATCCCGTGGCTCAGCTCTGTTATGCTCCCGCTTCCAAAACGAGTGTTTGTACCCCAAGACTGCTGTGCCACAAAACATTACTTCTCTCATTTTGAAAAACAGGGAGAACCAGACCAAGAGCCAGACGAGATGTGATACATTCACTATCGGGGGCCATTTCTGTTGCATTTTCTTACAACCCTAATTTGCAAAGCTCAGCCAAGACATTCACACGCCCAACCCCTCTATTCCATTTGGATCTTAAACTCTGTAAGGTTTTTGCCCAGATTTTATACAGCAAGGGAACCAAAGGGTTAAATGACACGCCTACAGAGGCTCTTTGGCTGTGTCCCCTGAGACCTACCACATGCAGCTCCCTTCTGTGAGGTTTTGGTTAAAATTTTAAGTAGCCCAGGGGGAAGTAACTTTTTAAGGGAGCTTTCATCCAGTGATCATTACCACCTAATTTTAAAAGTTCAAACCTTCCTAAAATTGGGATATGCCCCAAATGGTTTGTACCCATCCCCCACCCTTTTTAAGTGGCTTTGAGGAAACATCATTGGCGCCCCTCGGGACTCACCTGCCAACTTGAATGCAGAAGTCCCCACGGATGGTGCCTGGCTTAGAATCTGCTGGGTTGGTCTCCCCAAGCATCACTCGCCCCGTCTTTACCACGTTCAGTCCCTCCCAGACCTGGACAGGAGGGAAAAGGAACTGCATCAGATCTGTCCTTTGGGGCCACCGGGAACAAACACTCAGCCCTGCCTGACAGCACACTTCAATCAGACCAGTCAGTGACGTGGCCAACCAGCCGGCCCCAGCAGACAGCAGGGGCCGGTGTAAGGTGCTCGCGCTCCATCCCGGGCACGCTTCGAGGAGACAGAGAAACCACCTACCCAACCCAGGGACTTCCCAGCCTGAGAGGAAGGCTAACAGGACTGAAGACCCTTCTGCAGCCACAAACACGGACAAGAAATTGTGATGGAAGGGTGGAGAAAAGTGATCAGACTGGAACAGGGGCAGTGGGATGGGCATCTGACTGTTAGCGTGGGACACTAGGTTTGCATGAAAACAAAAAGTGCATTGCAGGGAAGAGCAGAAACAAAGCCATCCTCAGAGAACAGGCAGGAGGTCTACTTTCTCCACGACTCTGCGCCTCCTTATTGTACCCTCTGTTCTCTTCCTTCCCAACTGGACACAAATGCCACAGGAGGAAATCGACTGCTCTATTTCTAGCACTGGTTTAGAAAACTTCTTCCCCTTGCTTTTGCCCCCAAGCTCCTAGCAGCTCTGTTGACTGAGTAACTCCAGCAGGCTCCGTTTGTAAAACAAGGCATTTGGAGTAGCTGGGGCCGATGTCTAAAAAGACACACGGGCACTGTGCAAGCCCAGTCCTGTATCAGCCCGTATTTTCCTCCATACCCCCCCAAAAGCACTTGCCATGGCCACAACCGGCCCGGAATTCATGTACTTCACCAGCCCGGGGAAGAAAGGGCGGTCCTTCAGGTCAATGTAGTGCTGCTTCAGGAGTTCCTCCGAGGCCTGGCATTGAACAGGAGGTTGCAGTTAGGAAGTAAACTGGAGAGGCTCAAATACGGATCCATCCCATCCCCAGAACCCCCCATTCAAAGGACGGCTTTTCTAAAAGTCCAGTTATATGTTAACTCGCATTCGTATGTAAGTGTGTATATATGTATGTAATATGTGTGCATATATATATATACATACATATACGCATATACATACATGTGTATAGATATATACACATATATCTATAAAATAATTATCCTCTCCAAACCCTGACACTCTTTTAGTAGAAAGACTGTTCAGATCATGAAGACACCCTCATAATGTCCCCGGCGTTAGGGATGGTACAACCCTAAAGAGTAGATAGATGATTTGAAAATCTAGATGTGGAGGGTCTGCCGTTGAAAGAAATACGCCAGAGAGAGGTCCGATGCCAGTGTCCTTGTAAACATTTCAGATGTTAACCGAGAACGTTCTCTTCTTCCCAGATGGGCCTGGTTGAGATTTCAATACTTATCCCTTAAGGTCCAGATCTGTGCCCCTACCTGTGGCGTGGAAGTGACAGGCACTGCCCTAAGCTGGAGGAAGCCGGCTGCGGGAGGGCTCCCCCCC
>NW_024414408.1:0-1142 GCF_014898765.1 Herpailurus yagouaroundi | reverse complement strand
GGTGTAGACAGGCACGTGCCCAGTCTATGCTTTGATTTTTTTCCTCATGTTAGTTGCATGGGTCTCTCTCCCCGACTAAACTAGAACCTTCTTCAGGGATCAATACATGTCAGCCATGACACAAATCATTCTCCCATCCATCCATCCATCCATCCAACCATCCATCCATCCATTTATCCATCCATCCATTTATCCATCCATCCATCCATCCATCCATTTATCCATCCATCCATTTATCCATCTATCCATCCATCCATCCATCCATCCATCCATTTATCCTTCCATCCACGCATGCATCCATCCATCCTTCTGTTGATCCACTCACCATTCTGTGATCAGTCCTATCTGGCCATCTAACTGTCCACTCTTTCCTCCATCCACCTATTCATTCACCCATCCTCCATGGCTCACCCGTCCCATCCTTCAGTTGGCCATCCATCCATCCATCCATTTTCCCACACAGCAGCACGTATCTCGTGCCCACTGTGGGCCACGCATTCACCCCCTGGGCTGTGCCATGATTGCTGAGCTTCCTGGAGACCCTGCCCCCTGCCCCCAACAGTCACACCAAGGACCCAGGCCCATGGCCATCCAGGTCTACCCGTGAGAGCGTCCCTCAGGCAGTGATGGCTCCTCCTACCTGCGCCCATGATGAGGCCGGGGGCAGTGTCTTTGGTGTGCACGGTGCCCGACACGTAGGGGTTGTCTGCCCATCGCAGGTGCAGGTGGAGGTGGCAGTCCGGCTGCAAGGGAGGGAAGGGAGCCAAAGTCAGCACTTGGGTGGGAGAAGTGTTCCGAGGAAAGGTAGGGTTGAGGCTTATCAGGTGGGAAGGCAGGGCCAGGAGCATTTCAGAGGAGGGGATGGAGGGCAGGAAGGAGGCTCTGAGGCTGATCAGTGGGTGGAGACCAGCAGGTCCGGGTTGGCCCGGCTTGTGGATGAAGCCAGTCAGGCTTCTCCAGGGGAGGGTTCTCCCAGCAGGAGAGCACTCCCAACACGCAGTGGGAATTCCCACGTGTGGTGCCAGGTCATGGAATGTGACTCCTGGAGCCTGCTCAGCCCATGGCCACATCCATCCATCCATCCATCCACCCACCCATCCATCCATCCTCCATCCATCTATCCATCCATCCATCCATCCATC
>NW_024414407.1:0-1439 GCF_014898765.1 Herpailurus yagouaroundi | reverse complement strand
AAGCAGTTGTCAGCACAGAGCCCGATGCAGAGCTCGAACCCCTGAACTGTGAGATCATGACCTGAGCCGAGGTCAGATGCTTAACTGGCTGAACCACCCAGGCGCCCCCTATGGGTGTGTTTTTTAAATAGGAATTCGGGTCCTTCAATATGCCGGACACTCAGGCCTGACTCCGACCCCGGGCTGTTCCTTTGTCCGATGGCCTTCCCTCTCCCTCTGGCCACTGTCCTTAGTCCTTGCAGACTCGGTTCAGATCTCACCCCGCTCTGGTAGCCCTCTGTGACTCAGGGAAGTCACCAGACTTCACCAGATGTTTGTGACTCCCTCACTATGCTTAGAAATCCTGAGTGGGGACGAAGAAAATAAGGACTGTGTTATTGTTTTATTTCAAGCCAACCTCACTGGGTTTTAATTCTGCGGTTGCTGCTGACTAGTTGTTTGACTTCGGACGGATCTTTTAATGTGTCTGACCCTCAGTTGTCTGGTTTGTCCAAAGGAGGAGAAGGAGGGAAAGCGGGACGAGAGGGAGGACAGCGCGCAAAAGGAGGGTTACACGTGGGGAAGGTGAATATAGGGGCAGCGCATAGAACCTGGCGCCGCCTAAGCAATTATAAACGGGAACGTGAGAACTCATTAGCCCTGAAATGCTCTTGCGCTTTGACTGGCCAATGCAGAATTTAGCGTTTAAGAGTTTTTCTGTCTTGTACTTTTGAACTTAACAAAACATCTGTAAGATAGCAAGTTGAGAGCGGAGGCCGTATCTTCAGTCAGGTGTGCAGAGGCTCACCGAGTAGCCAGCACCCCGGAGTCCTCGGATGCTACCTTTGCCTTCCTACCTTTTAGCTCACGTCAGCACACGGATGTGTGTCGGGCACCTGTAAAATCCCACCAGGAGGATCTGTGCAACCAGGGAGGCATGGGGGAGCAGTTTGATAGTAAGCGTGTGTTTCTTCAGTTCGTCAATCAGTTAAACTAGATGGAGACTGTTCCGTTAAAAGTAATGTCAGTGTTTATTCGCACTTCTTTGTTACGGTTATTATGTTATTACGACAAAATAGTCTCTTTAATTATGTAGCTTTACGTATTTTCTCTGTGCGGAACCTATTGTTATGATAGAAATGGTTAGGAAAATGAATTTGATTTATAGTTAACTTCACAGGCAGCTTTTTAGAAGATTCTGTGAAGTGTGATGCAGTTTTTCTTTGAAGAAATAAATTTAGTTTATTACTTTTACTCTTACCAGTCTTACCCTTTTTTTGGTCATTATGTGTATTTCTATACATACGTATGGTTGCACCACAGTTTGTTTAACCACTCACCTGTTGAAGGACATGGGGGTTGTTTCTAGATTTTGGTAATTTCGAATAGAGCTGCTGTAAACATTCCTGTGAAGATGTTTTGCAGTGGACGCAAACATTCTTATTTCTTCAGGGAAAACT
>NW_024414406.1:0-12046 GCF_014898765.1 Herpailurus yagouaroundi | reverse complement strand
TGGGTCTCTGTCTGGTTTAGGAATCAAAGTAATACTGGCTTCATAGATTGAGTCTGGAAGTTTTCCTTCCCTTTCTATTTTTTGGAATATCTTGAGAAGAATAGGTATTATCTCTGCTTTAAAAGTCTGGTAGAACTCCCCTGGGAAGCCATCTGGTCCTGGACTCTTATTTGTTGGGAGATTTTTGATAACCGATTCAATTTCTTCACTGGTTATGGATCTGTTCAAGCTTTTTATTTCCTCCTGATTGAGTTTTGGAAGTGTGTGGGTGTTTAGGAATGTGTCCATTTCTTCCAGGTTGTCCAATTTGTTGGCATATAATTTTTCATAGTATTCCCTGATAATTGTTTGTATCTCTGAGGGATAGGTTGTAATAATTCCATTTTCATTCATGATTTTATCTATTTGGGTCATCTCCCTTTTCTTTTTGAGAAGCCTGGCTAGAGGTTTGTGAATTTTGTTAATTTTTTCAAAAAAACAACTCTTGGTTTCGTTGATCTGCTCTACAGTGTTTTAGATTCTATATTGTTTATTTCTGCTCTGATCTTTATTATTTCTCTTCTTCTGCTGGGATTAGGCTGCCTTTGCTGTTCTGCTTCTATTTCCTTTAGGTGTGCTGTTAGATTTTGTATTTGGGATTTTTCTTGTTTCTTGAGATAGGCCTGGATTGCGATATATTTTCCTCTCAGGACTGCCTTCACTGCATCCCAAAGCGTTTGGATTGCTGTATTTTCATTTTCGTTTGTTCCCATATATTTTTAATTTCTTCTCGAATTGCCTGGTTGACCCACTCATTCTTTAGTAGGGTGTTCTTTAACCTCCATGCTTTTGGAGGTTTTCCAGACTCTTTCCTGTGGTTGATGTCAAGCTTCATAGCATTGTGGTCTGAAACTATGGATGGTATGATTTCAATTCTTGTATTCTTATGAAGGGCTGTTTTGTGACCCAGTATATGATCTATCTTGGAGAATGTTCCATGTGCAGTCAAGAAGAAAGTATTTTCTGTTGCTTTGGGAAGCAGAGTTCTAAATAGATCTGTCAAGTCCATCTGATCCAATGTGTCATTCAGAGTCGTTGTTTTTTATTGACCATGTGTCTAGATGATTTATCCATTTCTGTAAGTGGGGTGTTAAAATCCCCTGCAATTATCACATTCTTATCAATAAGGTTGCTTTTGTTTGTGAGTAATTGTTTTATATATTTGGGGGCTCTGGTACTCGGCGCATAGACATTTATAATTGTTAGCTCTTCCTGGTGGATAGACCCTGTAATTATTATATAATGCCCTTCTTCATCTCTTGTTACAGCCTTTAATTTAAAGTCTAGTTTGTCTGATATAAGTATGGCTACTCCAGCTTTCTTTTGGCTTCCAGTAGCATGATAAATAGTTCTCCATCCCCTCACTCTCAATCTAAACTTGTCATCAGATCCAAAATGAGTCTCTTGCAGACAGCAAATAGATGGGTCTTGTGTTTTTATCCATTCTGATACCCTATGTCTTTTGGTTGGCGCATTTAACCCATTTACATGCAGTGTTATTATAGAAAGATACGGTTTTAGAGTTATTGTAATGTCTGTATGATTTATGCTTGTAGCGATGTCTCTGGTACTTTGTCTCACAGGATCCCCCTTAGGATCTCTTGTAGGTCTGGTTTAGTGGTGACAAATTCCTTCAGTTTTTGTTTGTTTGGGAAGACCTTTATCTCTCCTTCTATTCTAAATGACAGACTTCCTTGATAAAGCATTCTCGGCTGCATATTTTTCCTGTTCAACACATTAAAGATCTCGTGCCAATCCTTTCTGGCCTGCCAAGTTTCAAAAGAGAGATCAGTCACGAGTCTTATAGGTCTCCCTTTATATGTTAGGGCACGTTTATCCCTTGCTGCTTTCAGAATTTTCTCTTTATCCTTGTATTTTGCCAGTTTGACTATGATATGTCGTGCAGAAGATTGATTCAAGTTACGTCTGAAGGGAGTTCTCTGTGCCTCTTGGATTTCAATGCCTTTTTCCTTCCTCAGATCTGGGAAGTTCTCAGCTATTATTTCTTCAAGTACACCTTCAGCACCTTTCCCTCTCTCTTCCTCCTCTGGGATACCAATTATGTGTATATTATTTCTTTTTAGTGCATCACTTAGTTCTCTAATTTTCCCTTCATACTCCTGGAATTTTTTATCACTCTTTTCTCAACTTCCTCTTTTTCCACAACTTTATCTTCTACTTCCCCTATTCTCTCCTCTGCCTCTTCATTCTGAACCGTCGTCATTTCCATTTTCTTTTGCATTTTGTTTAAAGCGTTTTTCAGCTCCTCCTGACTGCTCCTTAGTCCCTTGATCTCTGTAGCAAGAGATTCTCTGCTGTCCTCTATACTGTTTTCAAGCCCAGCGGTTAATTTTATGACTATAAAATTCACTTTCTGTTATATTATTTAAATCCTTTTTGATCATTTCACTAGCTGTTGTTATTTCCTGGAGATTCTTCTGAGGGGAATTCTTCCGTTTGGTCATTTTGGATAGTCCCTGGAGTGGTGAGGACCTGCAGGGCACTTCCCCTGTGCTGTGGTGTATAACTGGAGTTGGTGGGCGGAGATGCAGTCAGCCCTGACGTCTGCCCCCAGCCCACCGCTGGGGCCACAGTCAGACTGGTGTGTGCCTTCTCTTCCCCTCTCCTAGGGGCGGGATTCACTGTGGCTTGGGGTGGCCCATCTGGGCTACTTGCACACTGCCAGGCTTGTGGTGCTGGCGTATTAGCTGGGGTGGGTAGGCAAGGTGCATGGGGGCAGGAGGGGCAGGCTTAGTTTGCTTCTCCTTAGGTGATCCACTTCAGTAGGGGCCCTGTGGCAGCCGGAGGGAGTCAGACCGGCTGCCAGAGGGTTAGCTCCGCAGAAACACAGCGTTGGGTATTTGCGTGGAGGAAGCAAGTTCCCTGGTAGGAACTGGTTCCCTTTGGGATTTTGGCTGGGGGATGGGCGAGGGAGATGGCGCTGGCGAGCGCCTTTGTTCCCCGCCAAACTGAGCTCTGTTGTCCTGTGGCTCAGCAACTCTCCCTCCCTTTTTCCTCCAGCCTTCCCGCTTTCCGAGCAGAGCTGTTAACTTATGACCTCCCAGATGCTAAGTCCCACTTGCTGTCAGAACACACTCCGTCTGGCCCCTCCACTTTAGCAAGCCAGACTGGGGGGCTCTGCTTGGCCAGCGGTCCGCCCCTCCACCCCGGCTCCCTCCCGCCAGTCCGTGCAGCACGCACCGCCTCTCCGCCCTTCCTACCCTCTTCCGTGAGCCTCTCGTCTGTGCTTGGCTCGGGATACTCCATTCTGCTAGACTTCTGGTGGTTTTCTGGGTTAGTTAGGCAGGTATAGGTGGAATCTAAGTGATCAGCAGGGCACGCGGTGAGCCCAGCGTCCTCCTTCGCCGCCATGTTCCCCCTAAATCTCTCATGGAGATCTTTGGAAAGGAATTTTATGTGTGCTGACGATGGACTAAGGTTTAGATGAATGGAATTTTAAAAGTTAACTGGTATAAGGTTGAAATTCTGCTTTTCTCTCTGCTCAAATGACAACGTTTTCTTGGACTATTGATCTGCTCTTGATGAGACCATGCAAACAAAGGTTTGTCTTATGGGAAAACCAAAGTTTTAGGTCTCATCTTTATCAGGTCTTTGATTCTTTAGTTAAAACTTTTCAATGTTAAAGGAGCTAGGTTTTGGTAACAACTATATAATGCTACACATTCACCTTTAGGATCTTTTATTGCCACCTTGGTTGAATAAAGTTTTAACATTTGTAATAATCTGTAATCCTATTTAGTATGTACTTATAACTTCCTAAGGTTTTAACAAACTTACCAGGATTTGAAGGGTAAGTGAAGTCTTTTTGACCCATTAGGCCCTTTTATTTGGGATGCTAAGTTACTTGGAAGATCACGGTCATACCATGGTAAAGCTTAGGTTGCATTGCACAGGTAAATGTTGTAACTGCCAAAATAGATATGCAATTCCTAAAGTTTTAGTGTTTTGGTATAAGGTCATCACTTAATATTCTGATGACTTGAAGTGCTATGTGTCACAGAAATAACCAAATTTCTTTGTCAATTGCATCATAATGAACTCTCATCAGATCTTTAACAATGTCTATTTCTTAGATTTTGTCATTTATAATTGCTCTTATTCTCTCACAAAACGTGTTTCTTTTTCAAGGAGATTTACAAAAATTACTTTGGGGACAAATAGAGGTATTCAACATCTTTAAGATTAATACTAAAATGGGTGAGAATTTCCAGAACTAAAAAGCTATATTCAAATTGAACAAGAATTAGGAACGTGGGATTAAGTGAACTGAGGAAGATTATAGTTTTGTGATTCTTTTGTAAATATTGCTGATTCTCTAATGTTTCCTCTTCCAGGCTAAGGAAACTTTCTCTTAAGATATCTATGATATACAGAAATGTCATAAAGTATTCATTTGTAAACTGCAGAATTTATCTTTTCTCTCTACATAACTCCCCTGAAATTCAAAAACTCGCAGTGAGTATTCTTTCTTTCATGGCAATTACAATTGTTTGCATAAGTTCAATAAGCATCTATTCATCTTGTAACAGGTCACCATTGGAAATACTGGTTATTTTACCAAGGCTTTGACTGGAATGTCATATTTGAGAGTGACATTCATAGACTCCGATATGGCCAGGCAGCTTTAAGGAACTAAGGTTGGCTTTAAGAAACATGGAGCCATAAAGCCCCTTGGAAATGTTGGCCTGATATCTTGCTTACAGAGTTCCCAGCAGCCTCACCAGGTGAGTAAAGAAGGTCACTTCCTGGCAGGTGCAGGAACCTCAGGATATCTTGGGGACCTCATGAAGAGGAATTTGCCCAATTCCACAGACATTGCAGGCCTGTCTGATGGCAAGTATTTGGCTTGGCTTCTGGCCTGGAGAGGCTACTAAAAGTTCAACCCAGAGATTCCTTATAAAAGGTTCCAGCAAAGCAAACTTTAAAAGATCCTCATGATCAATTGCTATTCTTGCTGAGCTTATGTAAATAATTAGGCCAGGTTTGTTAAGCCTGGACTTGTTCTACAAATGCATTGGTCTCAATTTGGCTGTCTCTGGAAAGGGGGATTTTTAGCAAGAAAAACTATGTTTCCAAAATGCACCGTTAGGGATGTTAAATTCTAGTTCTGATTGTCTGTAAATGTTTGTTGTTTGCCTAAACTAGACAACTGGAGGTAAACTTCAGAAAATTTGTCACAGTATTTCATGTGTAGACAATCTTCTGTGCTTGTTATTCTGTGGGGAAAAATAAGGCCCCATGGGCATGTGATTAAACAACTGGAAAACAGGGTGGATCTCTAAATATGCAAACCATATCTTCCCTAAACCTGATCTGACAGTTACCAGAGACCCGCCCCTTTTGAAGACTTGGAGGTGGACTTTACAGACATACAACCAAATAGAGGATTCAGTTTCAGGTATCATCCCATGGGTCCACCACTCCAGAGCTAAGAAGGCCAACTCAGAGGAACCCTCAACCTGGCAAAGTGATCCAGATCCAGTCAACCTGCTTAAATTGACCCTCCAAAAGACACTGATCCCTGAGATCTCCAGCCCTGCTCCAGCCACACCCTGGAAGTTGGCTGGCCTCCGCACAGCAGAAACTTGAGGAATCAACATATGGACTGAGCCCAGGGGTTTGGATGCAACTCTGCCAGCCCTTGCCCCTTACTGATGTCATAGCCCTGATCTTGCTTCTTGCTGTTGGGCTAATAGAGACTGCACCAACAACCTGGATATGGAATGGATGGCAGACTCCCTGGTAACCTTAAAAAGCCAAATAAACTCCCTGGCAGTAGTGTCCCTCCAAAATAGGTGAGCCCTCAACCTCCTCATTTCAGAAAAAGGAGGGGCTTGTATATTTCTGGGGGAGGAATGTTGCTATTTTATAAACCAATCAGGGATAGTCAGGACTAAGTTTAAGGAACTCAAGGAAAGAATTCAACTTAGACAACAGGAAAATATCAGTCAATGGAGAGGATGGGATCTCACACACTGGGCATCCTGGCCTCCCTGCCCTGGCAGGGCCCCTCCTTTCCAGAATTTTACTTGTGACCATCGGCCCCCATATACTAAATACCCTGGTACGTTTTATTGAAAACACTGTTGCTTACCAAACTGTAGCACATATCTTAGCCCTGCGAGGGTACCCACCCCTAGAGCTAAAAAGTGATGCCTAATAAAAGATTTGTAAAAAGGCATCAAAGGGGGGAATGTTGGGGAAATTAATAAAGTTTTACACCATAAGATGGCTGACGGGACTAAAACAGGCTCTGGTCTCTGGCTTGGAGGCCCTTCTTCCGGGTTCTTCTTGCCCTGTTTGGTGCATGCGCAAAGACCTGCCACAGATATGGAAGCTGACAACTATAAATTACCCTTCCCCCCTTCATTCGGAGCTCAGATCTTTGGATAAACGGTCTCCTCTGAGCCCTCCAGTGTTAAATAAATCTCTGATCCACCAAGATCTCTGAGTGATCTCCACCGGCATTCCAGCCTGGTTCCATAACAAACTATACTTAAATAAAGAAAAAAATAATTTAAAAAAGAAGGCACATCCTAGGCATTAACACTTCCCCAGGAATCTATGCCAGTGGAGGTGAGAGGAAAAAGGACAGCTGATGTAGGAAGAATTTAAGCATCAAAAAGTTAAGGGTAAGGAAAGGACTGCAGTTTGAGATTCTGTGTTCTCCAAGACCCTCATTTACAGATGAGTAATCTGAAGCTCTGAGAAACCACCCAATTTTCCATCAGTTGCAGACAGAGCAGAGACTAATGTCTTGGTGTCCTGAATTCTAGGATAGTGATTTTTTTTTTCAATAAGGCAGCATTTTTGTGGCAGAGTAATTTCTGGAAATACTCACATTTGTTTGTGTCTGTTGTTCCTCTATGTCCTCACTCCCCATTCCCCTGCACCTTGGTGGTAGCCAGGCTCTTGACAGACCTCTTGCAAGAGGGATTTCAGTGTAGAAAGCAGAAGCAGGCTGAAGTGACCAAATCTCTCATTCTTTTATAAAAGCCTAAAACCCCCATTGAGAACATACTGTCATAAAGGAGAAGGAAGAGACACTGAAAAGCCCAAAAAGAAAAAAAAAGAGAGAGAGAGATCCCTACCTCTCCCAGCCCCACCTAGAAAGGAAGAGTCTGGGAGCACTATGAACTCAAGTACTACATAGCGCAGTTCCTCAAGGATGGAGGGAGATGCCTCTAATGTACCTAGAGAGAGGTAGAATTTAAGTTCCTAAGGCTCTCAGCTTCCCCTCTCCCACTGCTGGTATAGAAGATGAGGGTGTCAGTGGTGATTGGAATAGGTTAGAGATTAGTTGCCCTTGCCCTAATTTCTTGGTACAAGTGCCCCCTAAATTGTAGTGCCACCCTTGAATAGGCCTCCAGTCACAACTGACATGGAATTTTCTGCTTCTCTGTTAGGATGGGATGGGGAGTTTGACGTACTAATTTAGTTACACAACAAAATGAAACAAAGCAAAATAAAAGGAGTATTTATTGCCTACATACATCTGAGTTTATAGACAGAGATAGATGCACATTCCATTTTTGTTTTCTTGAATAACATTACTTTTAATCATGGCATTTGTGGCCAGGCAGAACACCCATTTCCTTGTTAGCAATGGGTACTGCACAGGAACCCTTGGGAAATCTCATCAGATGTTCCATGTATTAGGAGAACAATATAGGAAATGTGCTCAGGTATCCTGAGAGAGAAGGTGGAAAAGCAAGAAAGAAACTGAAGAAGCAGAGGAGAACAGCCTTCAAGAGTCCATCAGATGGCAGTTATTCTCCCAGAGAATGAGACTATTTCCTACTGTGGCCATTAAGTGATTTATAATTAAGTAGCTCTTCATGAGGCAGTGATCCAATTGATGGTGGAGGTCTGAGAAGTGGGAGGCCCGTTCTCTAGGCATCTAAGTGCTCATATTTATTGACTCACTCTACTATCCATCATATTCATCTTGTTCAGCCTTTCCCAGGCTGCTTATTAGCAGGTTTAAGCGGGCCTACCTGGCTGGGAACAATTCTCAGAGATCCAAGTCTGGGGGTGGGAGTGAGGGAAGGGAGTCCCTCCCTGGACTGACAAAGGCCTCTGATCTTGGCTTAGAGCTGGGAGATCTGCCTGGACACAGTGGAATAAGGAGGTATCCAAAGGTCTCTTTTAGCTTTAGGATGCTCTCACTTTGGGCCTGCTGCTGGGGGCATTTCTGGGATCCACCATGGCCACCCTGATGTGAAGCTAACTAGAAGCTTCACTACAAGTGTGATAGAAAATGCAGGAGATTTAGAGTCCAGTTAGCTGGCTGTGTGAAATTTGCCAAGGGTCTTAACCTTTCTGAGGCTCAGTTTTCTCATCTTAAAATGTGCATAACAATAATGTTAACCTCATAGAGTTAAGGCATGGATTACACAAGATAGTGTGGCACATATCAATGATATTATTAATTCGGTGCTTGAGGAATTATTAATAGCAATCTTTCTCTTCCACCACATCTTCTATCCCTACCTTCTCTCTTTCTCACTTTGACTCACAGTCAATGTTCTGTATTACCAAGTCATTTCACTTGTCTATGGCTCCATTCCTACCTTGGTAAAGTGGGGATGAGATCATCTGCTCTGCCAGCCTGTTTCAGGGGCCTTTTAAAAAGACAATGGAGATGGAAGGAGGTTGCAGATTAGAAAGTGCTGGGGCGCCTGGGTGGCGCAGTCGGTTAAGCGTCCGACTTCACCCAGGTCACGATCTCGCGGTCCGTGAGTTCGAGCCCCGCGTCGGGCTCTGGGCTGATGGCTCAGAGCCTGGAGCCTGTTTCCGATTCTGTGTCTCCCTCTCTCTCTGCCCCTCCCCCGTTCATGCTCTGTCTCTCTCTGTCCCAAAAATAATAAATAAACGTTAAAAAAAAAATTTAAAAAAAAAAAGAAAGTGCTACCCTCAGGTCACTTGCTTTTATTAGCTAGGTCTGAATCCCAGAAGCCATGCAGCTCAGCTGAAGTGTAGGAATTATACAGAGAAAGAACGTGGTCAGTAAGGCCCAAGCCCAATGTGGGTGGGGACAGTGGGGAGCTAGCAGCTTGTCTGCAGCATCCCCCAAAAGGCTTGTACAAAGGTATCTAATCTGTTGGGTCTACATATGCTCTAAACAGAAACTAAGAACAAAGGCAGTCTGTTCACTAGGTACAACCCCAGCCCTTAAGCAGACCAAAGAACAGCACTGGAGCTGATCAAGGTGGTTTCCTTAGTTATCTAAGGAAGGTATTAGGAGGTTACCTCCACCAACATCCCCTTCCAGTATTGCAAAGGACTCCCCAGAGGATCACAGTGAAGGCAGCCATCAGTTACAGCAGAACGGGAGGAGCTCTTACCAAATCATCTTGTTCAGCAGGTGCAATGCACCAGAATCATGTGAGGGCACCGCACCACAGAAAAGAACTCCACTCCAGGCCAACTGAGCTAGAAGGGGGTGGGGAGTGCTGAACTTTGGCAGTTGAAAAGTTTCCATGGGTTACTCTATGGTAGCCCAATCTTCTGACCTGCATATGGAAACTAGTCAAATCTATGCCCATGCCACCCATATATTATTGATGGGGAAACTGAGACTCAGAAGAAGGGTTTTGCCCAAGCCCAGCTGATGATGAGGGATGAAAATTAGGGCAGAAATCTAGGCCTCCCATACTATACAACCCCTTGAATTTCCATTGGATGTAATAAGATCTTCCTAGATCTTGCTCCAAAATTTCTCTGAGCAACCATGGCCCTCTTCCTTCCATGAGCAGTCCATGACAGAGAATCCAACTTCTACAAATTATTAACTTCCATTCCAGGAGGTTCTCTCATTTCTCTCTTGTTAAACTGCTTTTATTTTGGCTTTTCTTGATTCATGAGGTACTGGGGGCCACCAAACTTCTCTGCTAGTCTGGGGAAGGATCCCAAGGGGCTTTCTTATGTGTCTTTGGCAGCACTGTCTACAGTCTATAGCAGTTTCAAGCAGCTACTATTTCAGGCCTTCCGGCTTGGACATGGCAATTGGGAAGAACTCAAGGGAGCCCACTAGCAGGTGTCAGAAGCCCTTTCTTATCAGGAGCGAAGGGCGAGACACATGCTTCCCACTCAGCCCCACACCTGAATAGGTGGAGCAGGCAGCTGCCCAGCCAGTATCTCTGTCCATAAACTTGGGTAAAGAATGCCATTCCTGCAGCTTGGCTGGAGAATCCCACTATTTCGACGAATTCTTTTCATGAAGCCATCAGTAGTAGGTCCACACCTCTACCTCCTGGCTGATGGGGATGCCAGCACACTTGCATGAACTGAGGCCAGTTTTAGAAGTGCTAGTAAATCCCTGGAAGTTCTCAAAATGTGCAAAGTGTGATGGAGAGTTTACCAACATCAGAGAGATGCAGAGCATGACTTGGATAAAGAACTGAAGTTTCCTCTACTTTTAGTTTCACCTCTGGCTTCTATTTCCCCTGCTAGGTGATTCCCACCCCCCCCCCCCCCATCAACCTCCTTGCTTTCTCCATTTCCCTTCAAGGCTAACCCCAACAACCATGGGTCACAGCATGCTGCTGTGGAACAAACCAGAAGAATTCACTTTTTTTTGACTGGGGGGGGGTTCTTCTTGAACCCAGTTTATTAGCATTCAGCAAAAGAAATATATATTATTACAAATAGGCAGTGTATCAAGATATCTAGGTGTCAAGGAGAGCTAGGATTGGAGAGGTCACAATCCAGACAATCCTGTGATGTCTCAAGGAATAGGGAAGGGGAAGCTAGGGTATTCACAGGGGCCATGCTCCCCATTTTACACTGGGAGAGAAAAAACTCTTATACATGGGGTGGGGATGTACTGCAGTTACCAATTTCTTCCCTCTGTCCTCTAGCCATTTTATTTAATGTGACCTAAATATACATTCCTGGCTTCTTCTCCACCCCGCCCCTATATACAGCAGGGGAAATAAGCACCAATAGTAACAAGAATAATAATTAAATAAAGTCCTGCCTCTCAGTAGGCCCAACCATCACACATATACATGCCACGTGGATTTTCTTCTTTGGAGTGACTGTAGGATAGAAAAGTGGGAATCAGGCCAGCAAGCCATCACCCTGATGGTCACTGTTCCCCGAAATACCATTTGTATGTGAACTGGAGCAGGACAGGGCAGGAGGGGATGGTGGTAGGGGGATAAATACCCCCAAAGCAGCAAGAGGGGTCAAGGAGTTTCCCAACATATCTTCTGGCAAATGTCACAATCAACTGAGTTCTTGGGAAGTCCCCTACAAGGATTTCCTCAATGAGATGGCTAATTCCTAGTGGTTAAAGCACCATTGCCCTCTGTCTCCCCAGCTTCTTAGGGAGAAAGGACATGATAGAAACTCCATGTCCTTCCCACTGGGTGGAAAATGCCCCCAAAATGCTTCCTCTGGAGAAACTCAACATGGTAAATAGTACAACATGGTCACTCTGATCTCAAAATGAAAGCACAAAATATAAAAAAGGAGGGAGAGAAAAAGAGGGAGAGTGAGAGATGGGTACTTTCAGAAGGTCTACACATGAGGAAGGGGCAGGGCCCAAAAGAAAAAATAAAGCCATAAAACAATATGCTATTTACCAGGTTCCTCATGCCTGAAACATCTGGCATTTGTCATCGTACCTGGGCATATTTGCCATTCCTATGAAGGAGGGAGGGGGTGGACAGTAAGATACATTGGGGTGAAGGGAGAGGAAAGAGGGAGGGCCCTAGGCAGTTGAGATGCCAGCCCTCTGCACAAGCAGCAACAATTTTTGCGTCATCTTTGTTTTGTTTAAAACTATAAACAGCACCGCTTAAAAATAAACCAGAAAAGAACAATTGATAAACATTGTTTTCCATGAATATAAAATGCAAACAATACAAAAATAGATAATTGACTTTTGAGATATATATATATACATATATATATACGTGTATATATATATACATATATATACATATGTGTGTGTATATATATATATATGTGTATATAT
>NW_024414405.1:0-4918 GCF_014898765.1 Herpailurus yagouaroundi | reverse complement strand
AAGCCCTAAGTAAGTGACAGAGCTGGAGGACGGGCCAGGCGCCCAGCAGGTGCCCACGCGGCGATCATCTGCGCACGGGTGTGAGGGGCCACGTCTCTGCCACGTGCCATGCATCCCCCCAAGTCAGAGCCAGGGAGGCACAAGGATACAGGCCCAGCCGCCCACTGGGAAGACTGCCGAGGCCCAGGTGCCTCATTGGTCCACTGGTCGCACCGGGGGTCACAGTCAGCAGGGAGGCCTGGCTGGAGGGGTGTCCCTGGGCCTCGGACCTCATCACAGGCCCACCACCTGCTCCCACAGCCTCCAGCATCCCAGATACACCTGGCACGTTGCTCCAGGACATTCTTTGCCCCATGAGTGACCAAGGCCACCTAGTATTCACTCTGGCCGTGTCTCCTTCCCTCAGCGCAGAGCCCACGGGCAAGCCGCTCTGTGCTTCGTCACCCCCCAACCTCCTAAGCTCCCATCGGCCCTCTTTCTGCACCTTCCGGAAAAGTGCCCCACGGGCCCCTGGGACCAGCTTCCCCGTCCCTCTGGGACGCCAGGCTGCCAATCCCCAGGGCCTCTCGCCGGCGGGAGGAGGCGTCCAGCCACGGCCTCTAGTGGGCACTGTCCCTGCTGTGGGCACCAAGGACACGTCACTCGGCCCGACTCCACCCTCCGCCCCCATCGCCCAGCCCGGAGCTGCCAGATGGGAGCCTGGGGCTCAGGCGGGTCATGGGGCCAGGGCTCCAGGGCACATCCATCGTGGCCTGGTCGTGCACCGAGCCGGCCTGCTCGTCCTCCCTGTGGCTGTGGACACGGAGCGTCTTCCGTGTCCCCTCCAGGCCTTAAGTAACTCGGCCTCGGTGACACGAGTGGAAAAGGCACAGTGTCGGGTGCCGGGACTCCTGGTGTCTAACTAGGAAGCCGTGACGCTTGCTGTGGTCTCACGTTTGGGAAACCGAGCGTGAGGCTCTGGGTTCAGGAAGCACGTTGGTAGGTGTGGGCGGAGGCTTCCCTTGGGAAAACACGAGCTCCCCGAGGGAACCCCTGGGCCGGTGGGCTGCATTTTAGGGAGAACCTCTCATCAAGAACGCACAGGCCCGCCGGGGCGGGAAGCTCGGGCGCGTTAGGGGAGCCACCCTGCTCCGTAGCGTCCCTGCTCGCGGGCGGCAGGCCCGGCCCAAGGCCCAGCCCAGGGCTTCTCCGCGCAGAGGACCCCACCCACCGCACGCTCTCCAGGGGGCTCCGGTGATCCCACCTGGGGCCCAGCAGCGTCACCCCCGCGATCTCTTGTGACCCAGGGGGTTTTGGAACCGCTTTTAGGTTTTACACCCAGGAAGTCCGCCTAGCTGAGTGAGCTTGGGCAAGTCACCCGCCTCTGTCCTCCGTAAAAACCTCAGCGCGGGAAGGACGCTCAGCCAGCTGGGAACACACGTCGCCAAGTGGATGCCTGAGAACGAAGCGGACGGACAGACAGTGGGGCACTGGCACAGCCGCTTCCCTCCAGAACCTGGAGTTCAGCCAGAGCAAGGGCGTAAGGCCACGGGGTGCGGGTGGGGGCGGGGACTGGGGACACCCGACCGGGGCCCCGGATGGCCGTCGGTCCTGAGGCCCACTGCTCGGTCTGCGGGGCACAGTTCGCCTCCCCGCGTGCCGTGCAGGTGGGCGAGCGTGGCGTCCATCTGCGTGGAGCGCCAGCCCTGCACCAAGCCCCCCACGCCATCGCACGCACCAGTCTCTCCGAGACGGGGCTGCGATCCCTCACGGTGGCGGTGGGGAGACTGAGGCACAGGGCGTTTAACGACTCACCGCCCGAGACACGAAGTGTGAAACCGCCAAGCAGCGTTTGGACGTGGGCAGCGTGACCACCCGCGGCCCACAGGGCCCGGACGTCCAGAGCTCAGCCCCCGGCGATCCGTGGCGGCGAGGACCTTTTCTCGGAGCCGTCGTCATCCACCTGTCTTCTCCTTCGGGGGGACGTCCGTGCGTGTTTTTAATGCGATTGTTAGGGTCTCACGGTCGAGCTTCAGGGGCTCTCCCTGTGCTGGACACTAACTCGCTGCCGGGTCTGAACCGTTTCCGCCCGTTCCGTGAGCAAACGTCGCCCACTCTGCCGAGTGTGTTTGTCGCCGGGCAGCGGCGTCTGCGGCTGAGGATCCTGCGACCTCGCCTGTCTGCGTTTGCTTTCGATGCCCGTGCTCTGAGCAGCAGACCCAGGCCGTCAGGCTCCGTGCCCGTCCTTCCCGGGATTGTGGTTGCAGATCTTAGTCTGGGCAGCACCGAGGCCCTCCTCCTCTCTCCTGGGGCTGGGGCTGGGGGAACCCCACCTGCAGCTCCGCGGCAGCTTGCCCCGGCCCCAAGGTGAGCCCGGAGTCCCGGAGGCGAGGTGGCAGGAGGCAGCGCTCAGCCCCACACACAGCTCAGGGCGCGTGGAGAGAGACCGGCGCTCCCAAGCCAGCCACCCCGGCACGGAGCGCAGAGGCCTGGCGGGGACACACTCCAGGGGGAGCCGGGTGGCCCTGGGCTCCCAATGGCCCACCAGGCTTTCGGCGACCTCGGGGCAGAGACACGGTGACGGCCCCGCGCAGCCCTGCTCCCCCCTGCCCTGAAGGGCACGCTTGGCCAGCGCTCTGTTACCGGCTGGGGCCGCACCCAGGAGAGGGGCAAACCCCAGGGAAACCCTCCGACCGGCTCAGACCGTGACTTCATCGGCAGATCACCCCCTCCTGAGGTCCCGATGAGAGCCGAGTCTGCGTCCCCATCCACGGGATGTGGACAGGACACGCACCGCCTGTGGACGGGAGGCTCAGATGGGGAGCGAGTGGGGCACGCAGGTGCTCTCCTGGGGACCCAGGCCGGCACCTCCCGACTTCGCCCCCAGGGTATGGCAACCAAATCTCCTCGATTTTCTATTTGGCTGCTCTTTGCTTTGTTGCTTAAGGCCAGGGCCTTGCAAGGGGCTGCTGGTCCTCGGGGCAACCTCCCCACCGCCTGACTTCTCCCCGGGGCTGCAAGACAAGGGAAGAGGGAGCTGCCCCGGCAGGGGGTCTTGCCACCCCAGACCCCCCCCTCCCCGCTGAAGACGGGGTGGTGGCTCCCAGAAGCAGATCCCTACATGTGATGGCAACAGGCTGGGACCATGGGACAGGAGGCAGGTAGACCATGGTTCTGGCTGTGGCCCCAGGGACAGTGCCCTTCGGCTCACAGTTTCTTTGCACTGGAAGCTTGTCACCTCTCGGGAGCACGGCACAGTGTTCCGTCTGCCCGGGTGTCCTGGGGCCACCTCGATCGATGGGGGACAGAACCGATGGCCAAATGCAGCCTGGGGTGTGCTCGGCAGGCAGCAACTTCTCCTGCTTTCCTGATTCTGCTTCCGGGATCATCTCCCTGATAAACCACATGCGCTCTGAATCCTTGTCCCAAGATGGAAGTTTCTGGGGCCTCAGAGATTTAGCAGTTGCTTACAGGCCCAGCTGTCCCTCAATCTGAAGTCACCCAGGGGTCCAGGGAGCCTCCCCACATGGCTGTGACCATAGTGACAGCATGAGCTCCCAGCTCTGCTGCGAGACCCTGCCTACTGTGTCCCTAGAATGAAGGCCAAGGTCCCATCAGGTAGCTTCCACGAGGCAGCTCTGCCAGGCCCATGGGTTGTTTGTTTTTTCTTTTTTAGTGTTTATTTTTATTTTGAGAGAGGAACAGAGCACAGGTGGGGGAAGGGCAGGGAGAGAGGGAGACACAGAACCGGAAGCAGGCTCCAGGCTCCGAGCTGTCAGCACGGAGCCCAGCGCGAGGCTGGAACTCACGAGATCGTGACCTGAGCCGAAGTCAGACGCTCAGCCAACTGAGCCCCCCAGGCGCCCTCAGGCTCGTGATCTCTTGGTACAGAGAGTCTGTGCTCCACGCATTACACAAAGTCAACCCGTGCCGCCAACCTGGTGGCCAGCAATCACGCGCTTCACCAGCGACGTGGAATCCCTCGTCCCAGTGACCCCCTGCCCTTGCCCAGAGAGCTGCCCTGGGCAGCCCACGAAGCTCCGTTCTCCAGCAACAGATGCCCAGCAGCCACCCCCCACCCGCCGGGTGACTCTGGATAGTTTGCGCTTTGCTGGTCCAGCGAGTCCACAGCAAACCACCCTGCACGCCCCTCCCCTCGACTGGGGTCAGTGGGTCCCCCAAACATTCCACTAACGCCACCGCCATCGCCAACAGCAGCTACACTGACCCAGTGCGTCTATATCACCACCGTCAATGCCACCATCACAACCCTCAGCTCTGGTGGGGAAAGCCTGGCACACAGAAATGCCCGGCATTCGTTTGCCCATCGACACCCAGGGTCTCCCTTCGCATTGAAAGTCCTCGTGGCCAACCGCCGGCTCTACCACAGAGCCTCGCTGCGTCTCAAGGGCTGTGCTCCCAGCCGGGCGCCCCGCTAGCCCCGGAGCGGTGGGGACCTCCGGGGACCGAGGGTCCCGCCACGCCTCGGCAAGCAAAAGGGTGACCCAGATGGCCCCCTCCCGCTGCCTTGCCCGTTGGAAAGGCTTCAGGAAGGGGCACGCTGCAGCCTCTGCTCTGGGGTCGCTCCCTCCAGCCCTCTCATTTTGTCCCTCAGGCCAGCAGTCACCGAGATGCCGCGGCTCATCCTCCAGTGCCCAGGGGCCACCGCCCAGCCGCCACACACATGCACACGACAGGCATGCAACACACTCACCCAAGACACACACAGCACACACGCACCTCCCGGCACGCTCGCATCATAGACACGTGCACACTTGTGCTCTGTTACTTTGTGCATATGTGCATGGTGCTGTACCCTGGTAAGTTGTCCTGTTGAGACCCCAGACTATGGCCATCCCCTCTGCAGGGTCAGAAGAGACTGGCCCAGTGGCCCGTACAGAGGAGTTCTATCTGCTGCTAGGCCTGGAGAAGCTGCTGA